>NC_044367.1:22665770-22762222 GCF_007364275.1 Archocentrus centrarchus | reverse complement strand
GTGGGACTGCATTCCCAGCAACTTCCTTACAGTCTTAAAAAGTCAGAATAAAAAGTCTAAAAAAGTCTTAAAAGCAGGAGGAGAAAAAATGCCAAACGTTTAAATGATTGCAATGCTCAGTCAGCATGATCGCTTTAACCTCTTCACTGCCTGGGAAAGGGAGCCACGTGTCTGTAATCAGCATCATCAGGCAAATCCTCCATCCCAAACCAGTCTTATCTTTAATATTTGGTTATTTTACAGCTGTCCTCCTGCTCGTTTCTGAACATCTGTATGTCCCCGCATTTCTAAAGCAGTCTCTTGTTGGCTAACACACCCACTCTTGGTTGAGAACTGAATAACAATTTGGGGATTAACTTCAGAGATGCGCCACATGTGCCAGGAGGCCTCACGTCCCACAGCTAGAGCTTTGAGCAGCAAAGAACAATGGGGTGTCCCCGAAGAGTGCTGGAAGTCAAAAGAACAGCAGCTCTGGAGGATATTG
Source organism: Archocentrus centrarchus (assembly GCF_007364275.1). Taxonomy (NCBI): domain Eukaryota; kingdom Metazoa; phylum Chordata; class Actinopteri; order Cichliformes; family Cichlidae; genus Archocentrus; species Archocentrus centrarchus. The sequence continues at coordinate 22,761,738 of NC_044367.1, read as the reverse complement.
ATTGTTGTTTGTGTTTATCCCCTCGTCAATAGAGATATCTCCTTGTGCCCTACAAGCTATTAATTATAAAGAACGAGTAATTTTTCAACTGAGTCAAACCCAAGTATCAAGGTCAATGACGCAGAGACAAACTGCGGGTAAATGAGCAAAAAAGAAGGTGCATTTGGCAGATTAAAAACCCATACGAGTTTGGACACTGTGACCTCTTAATATTTCTGGTCCTGGTATTCTTTGAATGGAGACATTTTTCTGTGAAGGACACAGTATGGCTATTGTGTTTATCTTTTAAAAAAAAGACAGCTGAAAAAGGGGAAAATATTGCAACATTCAGTAAAAAACTGCTATATACTGGCATTCATATAATGTTATAAAACCATGATAGCATCTCTCATAGGCTACAATATTTCAGAAGCTATTCCTGATGTGTCTCCAGGGGCTGTCCCTGTGACCTTAGCATATGTTGTGGGTTGTTTTCATTGGTGATACAACTGTGGAAATGGTAGTATGGTACAACAATATACAGTATACTCCTTATTCTGTCCTCCCTCCTTTTTACATGCAGGGAAACGCACTGTCACTCTCCTCCAAGTGAAAGTGTATGTGTCTTGTTACCTGACATGCAGATTGATTGTCATCGCTGCCACCACCAGCATTAAAAAGCACCACACTCAATAATTTAAGGTACTTTGTGGGCATGTAATGGGTGATGAGTTGACAATGCCATGTGCCATTAGTCAGCTAGATTGATGGAATCTGAAAAACATCAGATTGTCTCTAGTCATCTTCCATCATAACATCTCAGCTGTCATGTTTTTGTCCTGGTGTTCTTGGCAGATGACAAAGAAGCTTGAACTGTGACATGTTAATAACTGGCCTCCCACAATCTTCCACTAAATCCTTTCCTCATTAAAAGGACTGAAATTATTTCAGTGAGCATTTATGTGCAGCTTGCAGAAACCTGTCTGGATGCAAAGAGAAATACAGCTCCTTTTGTTGCCATTTCTGACATGCATTAAAACTCCAGACCAAGGAGAATGAAGGCATTATATGGTTTTACTTTGAGAAGCTAAAAGCAGGTAATTACACACAAATGGATCAAGGTAATTCCACCTGGCTAGGTGAAAGAGCTCCTTGAAAAGGACTAAAACCAAAACTGCGCCTGGAGTCATTATGATTTATTCTGATTATCATTATTTTACACCATTAAATAACTCATTGTCTTCTTGGGCTGGCATTCAGTGAGATGCATGCATCAATGCTCCAAACCTGGCAGGTTTAGATCAGTGGGGAACAGGAGGATGCCCGACTTTCTGCACCATAAAAGCAAAAAATGTGGAGGCTCCGAGCGTCCCAAATGGCATGACAAATGCTGATGACTAATGATTAAATAGCCTCATAGACCTGCGCCACCTGCTTACTGATCAGTGGTGCCAACAACACAAAGAGATCTCGCTTGAGGGCAGAATGATTTTAACTGCCACCCTGCAGCAAGTCACTGGAAACCCACCTGTTCTGTAGAAGATGAGTGCCAGTGAGTTTCAGCAGAGCTCTGCTAGAAAGAAAACCTCCAAAAGAAGTTTCATATGTGTGACAAAGAAGCATTTTGTTAGTGATCCTGAATGAAATGTGTTCTCTTAGAGAACATTAGGCACTTTTACAAGGCATATTTGCTCTTTAGTGAGCACTCTGCACTTTGAGAAAAAAACACTTGCACATTACAGCGCATAAACATGCACACAAGAACTGTTAAATATTTATTGGTTATCTATTAAACACATTTATGATTTGTGTGTGATTCTGTCTTGCAGGCACTTGAGCAGCTATTCTGTGTGAGACATACAGATTCTGTGTGAGATAATATTAGCCACAGGAATGAAATTCTTCATGTGGCTAAAAAAGAATAAATGTATTGGAACAACTTATTGTGTGTAGGACTGTTAGTTTAAGTGCAATGTTGACTGAACTGGATGAAGTTGTGTGTTGAGTAGCTTTTTTATTATAGTTTAAAATATGTAACTATATTATATGACTTAATCACCATCTGGTGATACAGAAGCACCCCTCTTACAGTATTAGCAAAGTGAAATCAACCAGTATCAGAGGATAAAGGCAGCCTCTTTTCCAATTGTAGTTGGTGCTGGTATACTCTGCCTCTACCTTTAAGAATTATAACCAAGCTGCTCAGTGGTCATTCATCACATGCAAAAGTCACTCATTTTTTAGTCATTTTTTCAAGCTTTCAATTTCTTTCAAGGACCAGCTGTGTGGAAGGCAGACTGTGTCATGGTCCTGGGCCGATGGCCCGGTGTTTTGAGTTCTTTTAGTGAAGTTCTGTTTTTGTTGTATTTTGTAGTTGTGTTTTCTTAGATTTCCTTACAGTTTAGATCAGGGGTGTCAAACTCCAGGCCTCGAGGGCCGGTGTCCTGCAGGTTTTAGATGCGTCCCTGATTCAACACACCTGAATCAAAAGGCTGAATTACCTCCTCAGTATGCAGGCGAGTTCTCCAGAGTCCTGCTAATGACTCCTATATTTGACTCAGGTGTGCTGGGGGTTTAGGTTACTTCCCCGTAGCTTTAAAGTTTAGTTCTCCCTGTGTTTTCCCTTAGTGTCCCTCACTGGTGTGGTGGTGTCTCTCATGTCTCTCCCCAGTATGTATGCTATTCCTCGTGTGGTGTCAAGTCTGAGTTTGTATCTTCTTTGATCACTTCCTGTTTTATTTAGAGTCTCGTGTTCCCTGTGCTTTGTGTTTAGTTTTGCTGCCTCTGTTATTAGTTTCATTTGTTTCACCTGTTGTTCCCTGCTGTTTCCATGTGCCCCGATTACCTTGTGTGTATTTAAGGTCTCAGTGTTGTTTAGTTCTTTGTTATGTTGTCGTCTGACTTTCCCTTCCTAGCTGTGTGTCCCCCCCGTTTAGCGTTTTGTCCCTACTTTCTCCCAGGCTTGTTACTGTGCTTTCGTTCAGCCTCGGTTGAGATTCTGCTGTTGTTTTTGTAACTTGTGAGAATCCAGCGATAAAGCTTCGCGTCCTGCATTTGGGTCCAACCCTTCCTGCCATACAGCCGAACCTTGACAGACTGTGGACGCAAACAAGACTCAGGAAGCAAGGAGACACACAACCAGGAGGGATAATATGACAAAGGGCAAGGAGAGAACTGAGGATATGAATATACACAAATTGATTAGAGGAATGTGGAACAGGTGGGTAAACAAACAGGTGCAACAAATCAAGGAAAACAAGTTAAAGGAAGGAAAGTTAAACGCAAAGCACAAGAGATAAAAGACTACCAAAATAAAACAGGAAGTAACACAACACAGAAACATGGCCTACAAGCCACAGACAGGCAAGAATACACAGAAACTCAAGGAATTAAATATAAACCAAACTATAACCATGAACCTAAACTAAACTAAAACCCGAGAATATAAATTTAAAGAAAACAACCAGGAAATGCTGTTTTAAGAAAAATAGAAAACTCAATCACGAAAATCATGAAACCACAAAAAACTCAAGATGGTGACAGTTTTCAGTTTTAAGGAACAAAAGTTAAACTTGCTCTAATCAGTACTTCTTAATAATCCAGTCACTATCCTATCAGCATTATTAATTAATTAATTTCTGCCTGTTAATTTTTTTTAAATCAGAAAACTCAGAAGCCATAGCACGCGGCCAGCCCATCAGCAAACACAAAGCTTGCAACTAGATTAGCTAGTGGTGCATGAAGTTATTAGAAAAAAAAAATGTGTTGTTTTGTCATGGCACCCCTTTGCTTTAATTTGCGAGGCTGGATCAACACCATCACACCACAGATGCCACCTTAACTATGATGTACCCGACAACATCCGCACATCTGTCCTTGTGTTGCAGTCCCTGATAAACAGACGCTATCGCCTTCTCAAAACCCGACTGTTGATTTTATCTGAAATGGGATAAATTCACAGAAATGTCTCTTTACATTCTGCATGTTTTGTGATTGCGAGCTAAAATCATAATTATCTGTCGCTGGTGTTGTTGAGGTGATTCGGCTGTTCCACCCATGCAAATCAAAGCAGTTTGCATCCTTTACTGACTTGAAGGAGTTTTTCCTCATAGTTTCTTATAATCTCAGAAAATCTCAGAGTGTTTTCTAATAACTTTAATCCCAGGGATTCCCTGAGTTGTTTCTCATAAATTGGCTCTCGAGCCCTGGTTCAGAGGTCGTAATATGCTATTATAAGAGCTTCTTAAAGTATTAATTTTGCACCTTTTGTTTTTATGTACATTTCATTTCAAATGTACAAATGTGACAATTTTTTCTATCCTTGCTCATAGTGACAAAATTAAAACACTTTTTTTCTAGAAGTGTTTACAAATTAATTAAAAAATATAAATCTCTCATTTCTAAAACATTTTCAGACCTTTTCTGTGGCACCAACTGAAAATATTTTCTGGTCTGATTGGACAAAAATAAACTGGGTTTTTGCATAACACCAAGCAAAACACCAAATACTGCATCCTTACGGTGAAGCATGGCAGCGGTACCATCATGCTGTGGGACTATTTCACAGCAGCGAGGACAGGGAGACAGTATTTGGCTGCATCTATCCATCCCTCAGTTCTGATCAGTCTTGACTGATATAGCCTACACTGTATCTGCCATATGTCAGTGAAGTGTTCATAGATCTTTGCACTACCCACAAATAATTGAAAAATGAAACACGCAGCTTTTCTGGTTTTATTTCTTTCAGTTCATCCATTAAATTGAGTGGAAAAGACAAAACATATTAAATTCTTAAACAGTGCTCAGAAAAACAATCCCTGAGAACAGCAATTAAACCTTTGGTGTTAGCCGCATGCAAATCCATGTTCCCTCTCTTTCAGTAGTAAATCACACCCACACAGAGCAGGAGAGAATGCTGCTGGACAGGAGTGGGAAGTGAGCCTATTATATGAGGAATCTCTTTCACGATGTGCGCTGGCTTTAAATACCTCGGTTTAATTGCTGTGTCATGATGGGATAATTACCAACCATTCAAGGGCACAAACAGGGCTGCAGACCGCACAACCCTTTTTGGTGTGTTGCCATGCTTCTGCTGGGAATTGTGGGTACAGTTTGGCAGCAAAATGGTGGTGAAAATAAGACGAACAGAAAAATATAATAGTGACACGGACATTCAAAGAGGTATCGCTTCAAAGCGCATCCCTTCCAGCTTTGATTGGCACTTTGTGCTAATGCACTCCTCACACCTAGCCAGACCACAGCAGTAACACAAGCCATGTGTCAGATGTTTAAGGATTTTGACAAGATTCTACGCATCTGCTAAAAAAGCACCATTTCACAGCTTTTGTGTGATGTAAATGGCCATCATTTGAAATCAGGTGAATAATTCTTTGTACAGAGTCATTCGGCTTAAGCATTGAGCCTTCAGCTGCAATTTGTTGTCGCAAATCTCTGCTCACATTATGAATGCAGTGTGTAAAACCTGCATTTTAAACGCAGTTGCTGACAAATTCTCTCACGAGCTTGCGCTCCACTTTCAGCTCCAACAACTAAAAACGCAGAGAGAGAAAAGACATAAAACCACACAGGGTCACCTGTCGGATGACAAAGGTTAAGAAAAAAAAGGTTTGGGGGGGAAAGAAAGGTAATTTTTTTTTTAGTGAGATTCATGCTTTCTGAAGAAATCAGCATGTTTCACAGGATTGTTGGCTGGCTGTGATTTCTGCTCAGCTGAAGAGGTCTGTGGAGCTGGATGTACTTCAGGTGCTAAGAGAAATCTGTGTTATAGGCAATGTAGAAATGCTTTCCATTGCAATGCTTAAAAAAATCTGATCACAAAATAAAAGGGATAAATGGAAACAAATCATTTCACAACACTGAATTTTCAGTGTCAGGGCTGCTCATATTTTATGAAAATCTAAAAATGCAACATTAATTTCCTCCACTAATGTCAGACTGCAGCGGCTAGCAGCACCTTACAATGAGCCCCTGTAAACTGGGTCCAGTTTACAGAGAAAATTCACATATTTCCTTCTAATCCACTGTCATGACCACACTGGACTTTTGTGATGTTAGGCATACATGCGTTCCCACAGTGTTAACATGGATCGGATGCATATCATTGCAAAGTGGAAATGTTCAGGAACCACAGCAACTCATCCATGAAGAGGCAGACCATAAAGTAACAGAACAGGGTGTCACTAAGTGCTGATGCACTTAATGTGCATCAGCACACTTAAAGGCAGACACACAGGAAACAAACAGCATTTGTCAGTCTTTGTCTCCAGATTAGTGGAAAGCGCGCACACTTAAGTTGCAGCTTAGGCATCGGTCTACAGGAAGCTACTAAATTCCTGCAACTTTCTGAAGTCAAATGAATTGAAAGCTCTGATGAAGATGTGAATCTATGAGAGGCAGATTTGGTAAAGACGATGCAAGAAAGTGACCCCTCTCTCTCTGTGCACTGACACGACACACAAATACCTGAATCACCCCTTGATGACCTGTATGGATTCACTGTCACTGTGTGCACTGAGCCAGTGAAAATTTGTTGAGAAGGAAAAATAATGGGCATGACACTGTGAACACCAGACAGGTAGGTTTGTTTTTGTCTCCTCTCACTGACATGATTTAAACAAAATTGGACTGCAGAGCCTGTTTGTGGTATATAAATATTGCAGGTTTTCTTTGTATTGCACTGCATGCTGTATAACTGTGTTTTATAGGAACAGAGACACAATATGTTCACACCTATTTCAAAATATACTGGTATTGTAGAAATACATATTTACTGGCAGGGCTGAACTCACCAGGGGTGCTGAAAAATATACTCCACAGAGAAAGAGTGTTTTAGTCCAAACGAGGTGTCTTGATTGCAATACAATAGCCCTCATCAGGGAAACAGAAAGTCTACAGATCCAACAGCTGGCCCTCCTATTTATAGCTCTGGGAGGGAGTTATTATTTTCACACTTATGCTGTGGACTGCCTGAAAGCTGAAAATTTACATAAATGGCACTTCTTCAGCTGTATTTGCCAAAAGGCATTGATTTACAGGTATTCATAGCCAGAAAATTCACCTTGATATCCTCTGAGACACTAAATATTTACTCGTGACAGTCTGTCAGTGCGTGTCTGGATGCGTATAAGATGAGCTGATTATGCTGAGAGCAGCACTAAAAAATGAATCCAGTCACAAAATGTTCCCTTTTCTGTTTAATTGGTCTGATAAGACAACAAGTTCGCTTGTGAGGCGCTTAAATGCCCTGCATGAGACTGCATCCCCATCTACTGGATAAAGTGTGAACTGCTGACAGAGTCCAGTAGTTTGTGTGAGTATTTCTTTCAGTTTGCTGCACAGTCAGATCAATATTTAGGGCCCGAGCACGAACTGTGCGAAGGCCCTATTGTAATTGCTTCGTTTATTATTATTATTATTATTATTATTTTTTTTTTTTTTTTTTTTTTTTTTTTTATTATTCAGGCAAATGAATTGGCTTTTTGGGGGCTTTATCATATTCAAAAACTCATGAAACTTGGCACATGCGTCACACCTGGTGAAAATTTAAGTATTTTAATGGGCTCGGGCAAGGGCGCGCCCAAATGGCTCGCTAGCGCCCCCTAAACTGGAGCCCCACCGCTGTGTTTCACGTACATGAATGAAACTTCATACACATGTATATCATGTCCAGGCGCACAAAAAATCCTCTTGGAGCCATGCCCTAAACCCAACAGGAAGTCCGCCATTTTGAATTAATTATGCAAATTTGGCGATTTGCAGCCCTCACACTTTTTCTAATAACTCAGAGGTTTTAGACGTTATCATCTTCATATTTGGTTTGTCTAACCTACACCCCCAGGGGAATCTAAATCTCGAAAATGGTGAGTTTTTGCCAAGGGGGAGGGGTCCTTATGCCCCTTTGAACTTTGATCATTCGCCATGAAATTTTGATTGCCTCTCATTCATACCTACATGATCCAATGTGCATCAAACTTCTCCAGTAGGATGAGGGTGCCCCCCTGAACACATACATATGACAATATTTAATATCAGTCGCAGCGCCACCTAGTGGGAACAGGAAATGTCATATTTTACACTTGGAGGTCCAGCTCCAAGGTGGTTTAGCAGAACCATCTCAAATTTCACCTGGAAAGCCTTAAGAAGTTGGACTTACTGTGTTTTCAAAACTGTGAGTTTTTGACAAAAGGGCGTGACCCTTATGGGACGGCAAAGTTCGATGATTCGCCATGAACACAAAAATGGCTGTAACTCAAACCCAACTTGCCCAATCTGGCTCAAACTTAGGTGGTGTGATAAGCACCCTGTCCTGAACACACTCATATGCAAAAAGTCCATAAACGGTAGAGCGCCGCCTAGTGGCAGCTCGGAATATCTTAAAATAGCAAGTTTTTGAGTAGCCCCGGAGCTACGTTTTATCTACATGTATGAAAATGTACAGGCTCATGTAACATCCTAAGACGTACAAAAAAGTCTCTTGGACCCATACCCCAAACCCTACAGGAAGTCGGCCATCTTCAATTGAAGGTGTCAATTTTTGCCATTTCCACGCCTGCTATTTGAACGAACTTGTCCTAGGGCATTTGACCCAGTGAGACCAAATTTGCTCCACATCATCTACACAAGTAGCCCATCAAATATTGTGGAAATCTTTACAAAATATTAAATGGCCTTATCACACCAGGCCATTGAAGTTGGCCTTCGTTTTTCTCCCTCACCACCAAAATTGTTTGTGCACTTGTTCGCACATGCTTTGTCTGATCAGGCTGAAAATTTAATCACTCATGTACACACCCAGGCTGAATCCATAACTACAGATTCAAGACTGTAGGCGCAATAGCGCCCCCTACAGAAGCAAATGAAAATTTGTATGACGTCCACATAATTAGTTTTGCTCTGAAATGCATGAAACTATCTTTCACCATTCCTTACGAAATCCTCATCAATTTGATAAGCCTCCTGCCCTGAACACATTGATATGCATAAAGTCCATAAATGTTACAGCGCCACCTACTGGCAGCTTTAAATATCATAATATACCATGTTTTTTAGCTAGCCCCTGAGTTACATTTTATCTACAGCTCTGAAATTTTGCACACTCATGTAACATCCTAAGACATACAAAAAAGTCTCTTGGAGCCATACTCCAAACCCTACAGGAAGTCCAGCATCTTCAATTGAAAGTGTCAATTTTTGCCATTTTCAGGCCTGCTATTTGAATGAACTCCTCCTAGGGCATTTCAGCCAGTGAGACCAAATTGGCTCCAGATCATCTAGACAAACAGCCCATCAAATATTGTGGAAATCTTGACAAAATATTAAATGGTGTTGTCACACCAGGCCATTGAAGTTGGCTTTCATTTTTCTCAATGGCGACCAAAATTGTTTGGGCACGTGTTCGTACATGCTTTGCCCGATCTGCCTGAAAATGTAATCACTCATGTACACAGCCACTCTGAACCCATAACTATGGATTCAAGGCTATACGTAGCTGCAAGAGCGCCCCCTACAGAAGCAAATGAAATTTTGTATAGCATCCACAAACTTAGTTTCTCGGAAATGTATGAAAATGTGTTTCAACATTCTTGACATCATCCTGATCAAAACAGTCTATCAGACCCATGCCCTATTTTGCATGCTGGAGCCGTGACCCCACCCCCAAATATTCCATTGCGTCTATGCCGAGAGCAAAAGATATCTTTTCCTAAAAAAGAATTCAACTTTCTACAGACCTTCTGTACACCATCACGATCACAAGACCTCCGAGTGTGGCACGGGTCGACGAGCGCCACGGGTCGACGCGCAGGGAGTGCGAGGGCCCGATATCACCGCTTGCGGTTTTAATTAACTATTACTTTTAGTTTGGTTTTAACTATTCCAGCTCATCATTTTCATGCAGGTCTCCCCCAGTTTTCTTCAGCCTTTTTGGGCAGAACAAATATTTGTTTCAGGTCATATTTATGCAAAAAATATAGGAAATTCATGAACCTTTTCTTTCTTGTTTTTTTATTATATTATTTATTTTTTTATTTATTTTATTATTTTATGTTTACATTTTTATGCTTGATTAATATGAAATTACAAAAAACATAAAACAAAAAATAATCACATGCCAGGGAAAAATTAAGCACCAAGCAATAGTTCAGCACATGCTACAGTATAGGGACAAGAATTATTAAATTCAAGAAGACCCTAGAAAGGGACACAAAGAATATCTGGGAGTTCTTTGTGTCCCAAAGAACTTCTTTGGGAAGTTCTTTGTGTTCTATCATACCAGTGCCAGCGGCACTGGTATGATAGAGAAGCTTTGTGGGGCATAGTGGGTCAAGTCTGCAGTGACTGTTCTGTGATTAATAAGTACTTTTACTGGGTGTCGTTTTGAGTTTTAGACCAGTATTATAGAGCTCTGAGGTTCTCCCAGAACAGTAATGCAGACTTGTTGAGTCTCAAAAAGCACAGGCATGAAAGCCTCCTCAGGCTGGTTGCGGTGACAAATTCAACTAAACTGACAAAGACTAAAATTAAAGACACTGCCTCCATATAGGACTGTTCACCCCCCCAGCTTTTTCACCGCCTACTCTCCATTACCTCACTCACACATGCAGTCACTAATATCCCCCCGTCTGAGCATTACTGCACTACTGCACCACCTTTACAGTGCTACCACCCCCCCCGAGTATTTATTGTATTTATTGCACTACTGCACCACTTTTACTGCACTTGCACTACTGAGTTTTATTGCACTGCTGCACTACTTCTACATTGCACTAATACCCCCCCCAGACTGAGCATTTTATTGCACTCCTATACATATACTGCTCCTGTTATCATATGCTCTCTTTTTTTTTTTAATTACTGCTCAAGCACTTCTGGTTAGATGCAATCTGCATTTCGTTGCACTGTACTTGTGACATATGCAATGTCAATAAATTGAATCTAATCTAATATCTTTTATTTTATTCTTAAGTGTGTGTATGTGTTTAAGTTAGTTTTCACTTTTTTCTAAAACTCTCACTATAACCCAGCACTGGCGGTTCCTGTGTGTTAAAAAAAAAAAAAAAAAACTCTTATCGGCGTTTACCCGCCTGACTACACTACCCAGGATGCACTAGGGTATGCGTCCGTTGCTGTGATTGGTCCGGTAGGTCAGAGACCGTTGAACAACAGATCAGAGAGAAAGAGCAGGCAGACGACTTTGGAGGTGTCAGATGGTTAAACTATGGCTGCTCCTGTTAGCATGTGCTGCCGTGTGTTTGACAGAAACGGTCCTCTGACGCGTGTAGGGAAACTGTTCGCGCGGCATGTGAACTGGAGCATCGCGCGGAGGTGTTCCGGGGCTACGCACGAGGAAAATGAACTTGAACTCTCAGACTCGACTGTGGCTGCTCCCAACTTCAAAACCAGAGCAACAGAGGTAACTCGGGCTCCAAAATAATAACACAAATCAGGCCTGGAGCTAAGACTTTCCTGTGCAGAATCTTTAATGAGTAAAGGTGATAAGATGGGTCAGTTTATAACCCCACTGTTCAGGGCCCAGGATAGGCTAAACTAGGGAATAAATATTAAACCAACTAGTTATCCATTATGGATTTGGGGCTATGATTGGGGGGGGGGGGGCTGTAATATATCAAAAATTTGCATATGTTCCTGAGAACCAACCCCCAAAAATCACCTCACCTGCCCTGTCACCTGTCTCAGCTGACACTGCTGCAAACTTGAGTTTGTCATTGGCAGCTAGGTTTGGAGTTTTATGTACTTTATATTATAAAATATAATTTGTGGAGGAACATGAAATCATGTGATAGATCGATAGATAGGGCATCATGATGTAACAAGTAAAAATTTAATACACACAAGAACAAAAGAATAGTTATAAACAAATAAAATAATAAAAACACTGACTTATTCAAAGCTACTAGAACTACCATAAAAAGCTTATGTAAGAGTTCAACCAAAGAAGTATTGCAAAAATGTGTTTGTGTTAGTGTGACTGAGGTTTATATTCACAGTCTCAGTATGAGCACCAGCACATGCTGATTTCTAATGTTTTGTTGAGATTTTGTTCCAGGCTTTCAGCATTCATTTTAAACTCTGATGTAAACAGGTGATAAACGTCTGACATGGTGCTCTTTCGTTAACAGTCCTCTATTTCTCAAGGTCTGTCTCACCTAAAGCATAATTTCAATCTTTTTAGGTCCTTTGGAGGCCCAAAGTTTAAAAACAGCACCTGCTCTTCCTGTGGTGAAAAACTGCAAACCCATGGAGATGTCTTATTGAGACAATGACTCTGCTTCTTTTAAATATTTTGCTTACGTCATACAGATTATCAGTGTAGACTTTTTTCACTGTGTCTGGGGATAAATACAGAGGCAGGCAGGTTTATACCATAGTTTGTTAAAAAGTAGTATCGCAGCCCAATAATGCAGCAATAAATTTGGATATTTTAACCCATACAATTAAAAGGTAGGTAAGCAAAATTACTGATTTCTGCCGTAAATATGAAGACAAATTGAAGGTAACTACAGTAACTTTTTGAATGCATACATAGGCTTTACAATGTGTATGTGTTTTATGGTTGGGAGTGGGACCCAACCCAGTTTACATTATAAACAAATACACATTTTGCAGATGGTTAACAGAGTCCAATAGTCAAACGACAGAGTGGCATTCATTGTTCACCTTTGTTTGTCTTGCAGTCACATGTACCGTCACGGACTATAATAACTATAATAGGAAAACATTTTTTACTAAAGCATGCTTTTATATAAAGATTTTTACTTTAAGAAATAAAATGAGGGATTTTGGAGTCTGTGGAATTAAATGACTGGCCTGTTCATTAACAGAGTGTCCAACCCACTGCTGAGTCACGTCTTTGTTTTTTTTTACTGATAACTTTTGGCATAACTGCCGGTGCTCATGGGTGATGGGCAAAGGTCGGGAGGCTGGGACACAGATTCAGCCTCAACTATTGCTTTGGTGTTCTTTGCCAAGATGTGTCAGGGAAAACATTCATATTTATCAGATCATTAACAGAAGAGCTGGTGTGTTTGATGCAAAATAAGAGCACTGATGCCATATCCTGTATGCCTGATCAGTGTCTTTTCCCTGTTCTTTTCATCCCCAGAAGAGGCTGAGAGATGACCATATACTCCCCTTTTCAGCGTTCCTGACCGACAGCTTTGGCCGCAGGCACAACTACCTGCGCATCTCCCTCACTGAGAAATGCAACTTCCGCTGTGAGTGAAAGTTTATTTACAGTGGTTCTTATCAAGAAGCCATTGTTACAATCCCTGCTCACGAGTGAAGCAACATTATTAAACTAGATTAAACATTTTAATGAATAAATGTTTCACAGAAGTGCTCTAAAAAAGTGTTCAAACAAAACAAAAGTGACTTCTAACAGAAGTGTAACGTCTGATTATACTAAATATATGAACTCGTGCTAATGTAGGCTAAAGGCAACCGTTTTAATGTCAGAGTACATCTTTAACCTTTCTCATTTCCAGGTCAGTACTGCATGCCGGAGGAGGGGGTGAAGCTCACACCGCGGGGCCAGCTGCTGTCCACCTCGGAGGTGCTGACCCTGGCTCGCCTCTTTGTCCAAGAGGGGGTGGACAAAATCCGCCTCACTGGAGGGGAGCCGCTCATCAGACCTGATGTGCTGGATATTATCAGTAAGAAATGAGGAGAAGATAAGAGTTCATGCAGGCTTTTTTTTTTTAAGCTAATTAAACAACTTGGAAGCTGTTTTGATTCATTTCACACTTATTTGACACTTGGAAATAGCTTGTGGCAAACATAAACTTGCTTTCTGCAGTTTACTGTATGACTAAAATGATGTAGTGACACTGTTTTCAGAGGAGTTATTTAGCATTGGCATCCAGACGATCGATGATTCATGCGCTAACCCTGCTGACTCGACTGGAGCTGAAGTGAAGAGGAGAAGCAATTTTCTGTGCGTGCCTTCAGATTAAGGGTTTGTGTGGAAGGGAAAATGATTTGTTTCGCTCCGGTTGTGTTTTTGGTCTAGTGACGTATTATTGCATCATTTGAATTTTACAGCCTGATTTTGAAATTTAAGTTTTGTAACCGCAGCCTCTGCAGCAAGAAAATCCTGTCATGAACGAATGAGGGATCGTGGTGCCATGTGATCGTGAACCACTGTGGCTTTAGGGTAGATCCATGTGAGTTAATGTTGTAGTGATTTAGAGACTATCCCCAGGATTTAGTTGCACTAGTTATCTCAATAAGTAGGGATGACTTGAAAGAATTTCTAATCTACTGAAGCCCAGAGTTTGAGCAATAAACTATTTGATGATTTAGATGAAGTTTCCAGTGTGCCAGCATTGGTAGGAAGTAGGACACAGCAGTATAGATGCTGGTGGTATTGCTGACAGAGATAGCAGATGGCGATTTTGATGAGGCACACTGAGTGTCCAGGATAAAGGTGGAGATGAGGAGGAGGCAGGTCACATGAATGAGGGTCTGAAAGGCAGACTCACTGAATAGCGCTGGGATTTAAAGCTCGAGGAAGAGAGGCTGAAAGAACAGTAGGCGGGTGAAAAAACTCCTGTGAAGGTGGTTGGGGGGGTAGTTGGGTAGGTAGCTGGATTGCTCCATAAATGAGGTTTCAGTACAATTACAGATCAAACCAGAATGTCAGAGCAGCTGAATGATGGATCAGGATGAGGGAGCTTCATCTGACTGCATTACTATTGCATTCACTATCTTGGTCTAATTCAAAGCAATTAATAGAAATTTAGATAATCCTAAAATATTCCTTTAAATGTTCACCAGGTAAATGACAAAGATTAAGAACTTTGCACCAGGCAGCAGGACTGAATATCACTGTGTTAAATACTTGATGAGCGTCTGTGTCACCATGCCTGAAACTAAATAAGCCACATTAAAATGGAGCCATGAACTCCGGTGTTTATTTCAATACAAACATATCCGTTGTGGTAGTGGGTGGGTGTGTGTGTGAGGTCATTGTGCATTAGCTGTGCCTGATGTCAGTATGACAATAGTAGCTATGCTAGTGATGGGTAGTAAAGACTTTGATGAAGGAAACTTGAAGTCCTTGTGGCATGATACACTGCACGATAACTGATAAAGATAATAGTTTATTATGTATTTACATGTGTATGAATGGTAAACTGTATCTTTCCCCAAACTTAATCAACACTTTTACTAAACACCTCCTACTGTATTAGTTTCAGTTTCAACCTAAAGGTAAAAATTGACTCAGTGCATTCAGCAGTTTTCTCTTCCTGCTACAGCTGAGCTGAGGAAGTTGGAGGGCCTGAAGACTATCGCCATGACAACCAACGGCATGAACTTGGCTCGCTTTTTGCCTAAGCTTAAAGAGGCCGGCTTGGACTTAATCAACATCAGCCTGGATTCACTGGTTCCTGCCAAATTTGAGTTTATTGTCAGGCGGAAAGGTACAGAAAAGTGTTCATCAGTGTATCAATATGAGCTGTGGCGAGACGCATGAAGGTTATCGTGTAGTAGTGCGCTCAGTTTGAGAAAGAGGCATCACAAGGACACAAGTGATTGTTGATACTGTAGCTTAGGTGTGTGTAACCACAGAAGTGTCTTGTGTCAAAGCGGGAGGACAGATGGTCAGTGAGATGTGGCTGTGGAGGCCATTTGATTAGAGTGAAATCATTGTCATGTTCAAGAAATCAGTTTTACATGATTTTAACTTTGTGGCGCATCATCCTGCTGGAAGCAGCTATCAGAAAATGGGTGCACTGTGGTCATAAAAGCATGGATAAGGTCAGCAAGAGTACTCAGGTAGGCTGTGGTGTTTAAACAATGCTCAGTTGGTGCTAAGGGGCCCGAAGTATGTCAAGAAAGTGTCCCC
Organism: Archocentrus centrarchus; assembly: GCF_007364275.1. Classification (NCBI taxonomy): domain Eukaryota; kingdom Metazoa; phylum Chordata; class Actinopteri; order Cichliformes; family Cichlidae; genus Archocentrus; species Archocentrus centrarchus. The sequence goes on along the minus strand of NC_044367.1, from coordinate 22,745,873 downwards.
CCAACTATGCCACATGGCTGATTTACGTTAACAAGTAGTTGAACAAGCTTGCTTAATAAAGTAGCCAGTGAGTCTGTGTTATTTTGGTTCTGCATTTAAAGTCCTGTCCCCATCCCAAACCACTTGCTGCTGACAGTCCAATGCTGGCTTTACAGCAAACAACTTTTCAGGTGATTTCCAGATGCAGACAATGTCTCATGTCACAATTAAAATAAAGTTCTGCTAAAGTTGATTTGGTGTAAGGTGGCCATCCAGTCATTTTCTCATTTTGACTTTTGTGAGACTGAAAACTCCCATTTTGTTTATGTATGAAAGGGTTCCAGATTTTAGTCTTTTCTTTAGTCCAGTTTTTTTTTTAATAAATCTGTGCCATTTTTGTTGGGCGTCCATCCCACAAGCTTAGGGAAGGAGTCTGTAAGCTGTAAACACTGGAGGTGACAGCAGGGCAGAGCTATGGGTGGTTGGCTTGTGGAAGGCAGACACAGATGGACTAACTGAGATTAGGACATGAAGGACAGAGGGGAGAAAAAAGCAGCTCAGAAAAAGCCTCCACAACACCTGCGTTCTTGTGCTGTAATAGTAGAAGTTAGGATAGAAATCGTGTTTCTTTATTATGCTTGTTTGAGATCCTACAGAAAAGTCCTTGTGGGTTTTGTGCAAATGAAACCAGATGAGTCTGACCTTGTTTGCATTTAAAAAGCTGCGGCTGCTGCGGAGGGATTACACGTTTGCATATCAGTGGTTTGTGGCAAATTGTGGACATTAAAAGGCAGAGAACAGATGAAGCCAAGCTTCTAGTGTGGAGGCAACACTCAGAAACCACAGAGCTTAGTTTCGATTTTTGTTTGTTGTATGATTCAGTGCATTTTTACTCAAACCCTTCCCCCAATCACACGCCATTCTCAACTTTAAGTGTGGTTAGATATTACAGAATTTAAAGAAACATTATTATTATTATTATTAATTTGTATTGCTAATGTGTCAAATGGAAAACATTATCCACATTTAATTTCCCATTTGGTTTTCCCAGGTTTTCATAAAGTAATGGAGGGCATTGAAAAGGCCGTTGAACTGGGCTACAGTCCTGTCAAGGTATTTTGTTCATGTTCATTGATAAATTTTATACTTTTAGGTTCTCTTTTATGGAAGATATCCCCACTAGGATTTGATGTCTTTGTTACATTTTAAGTTTTTCAAGATTTATATATAAAGCATTAAACTAAGGCACATTTCATGCAGCAAAGCAATATCATCAAATGTCCCAAAAAGAAGTTCTTAGTTCCTCCACAGAGGCCTCTGTGTCATTATGTTGCTGTAAGTCATGACAAGATACATCCTTTTCTCACATAACTAATTAGAAATAACCATCTCAAACAGGTTAATATATGAGCAAACATCAGCGTAATAATAATTTGTCAATTTCCTGATGTTTTGTATGACAGGCACAAACCTTTATGGTTAGTTATTCCAATGAGTAACATCAATGGATGAATCTGTCATGCATATTTCATCAAAGTCTTACAAGGCTGTTATTATTGTGTTACAAAATTAAATATTGGCCCACACATCTTCAGTAAGTCATTTCCTATGGGTTGTTACATAACCAGCTTGTTAGGACAATAATGGCTCAGTAAGCAGTGGCTTATTGATGTGCACTGTCCTCTGTAGATCAACTGCGTGGTCATGCGAGGCCTCAATGAGGACGAGCTGCTGGATTTCGTGGTGCTGACAGAGAAGAAGCCTCTGGAGGTGCGCTTCATAGAATACATGCCCTTCGATGGTAAGTGCTCGCGTCACCGAGGAGTTTAAAATGCTCCTGCAAACGTTTCAAACACCCAGTGTTCAGAGCCACACTGCCTGCTCTCCTCTCTGCAGGCAACAAGTGGAACTTTAAGAAGATGGTGAGCTACCAGGAGATGCTGGACTGTGTCAGGCAGCGGTGGCCCAACCTGGAGATGCTTCAAGCTGGACACACAGACACAGCCAAGGTCAGTGTCTCTAACTACTAAATTACTCCGGAGCTGAAACACTGGCAGAGATAATTAATTCACCACGTAGATTATTCTGAAAAATAAAATCAGGTTTCTTGTTTGTACTGTGTGCATTTTTCCCAGTGAGTCCCTCTGATCAAATACAGCTACAGGTATATATTTCTGTATTGCTGCTTAAAAAAAAAAAAAAACATCAGAAGGAAAAACATCATCAGATTATCACACAAGACAACCCAATTAAACACATGAAACTAAAAGATTATGTTTAATTATTAATTTATTGAAGGAAATGATTGGATAATCAATGTAGACTGAGTTTTAAGAATACACTGGCATCTGTTGAAAGCCAAATGAAGCATTTTGACACTGGTTTTAATGTTTGAAACCATTTTTCATGCATTTCTGTTTTCTAATAGTCATTTAAAGTTCCAGGCTTCAAAGGTCAGCTGGGCTTCATCACCTCCATGTCTGACCATTTCTGTGGCTCCTGCAACCGTTTACGCATCACTGCAGACGGCAACCTCAAGGTATAGCTCTTAATGAGGTCTGTTATTGTGTTATTGCTCTGTGCACATTGTGTGTGTGCACTTATAGATTGGATGGAGCATATAGGAGGCAGGTTGTGAAGCAGAAAGCTTACTGACATGAGTCTGTGTCCCTTCTCCATTCTTTTTGAGACATTCACTAAAGGTACTTTTACAGAGGAGGCTGTATGCACTTCTCTCTGAAGCACAATGATTTCAACAGTTTGCACCAAGCAACAGAGTACAAGCACAGCTCCAGAGCTCCTTTGACTTTGACCACTGTGCGCTATGATGATTGCCTGCATGGCCAAGAGGAAGATGGCATCCCTTCCTATTGGCCACAGTCAACTGCAGGCCATTGTAGGCAGAAATGGCAAAGTAGAAGACACACTGATTACTGTGCGTTTGAATTCACTGAATTATACAACATTTGGGATCTGATGGACTGAGCACTTTATTTCCACTCACCTCCTTTTACTCCCCACATGTTTATATACCTCTGCAGCATGTCTTTAAATTGTCTTCTTACATGTGTGAAAAAGGCTTTTCACGCTTTGCTTTCCATCTCCTCTCTCAGGTGTGCTTGTTTGGTAACTCAGAGGTCTCCCTCAGAGATGTCTTACGCTCGGGTTCATCTGATGAAGAGCTGCTGCAAATTATTGGAGCCGCTGTGGGCCGGAAGAAGAAACAGCATGCAGGTAGAAATGAATACAGCGCATCATGTTATGAGTATGCACACAGATTGTTGTAATAAATGTAATCCTTTCCTTTTTCTCTCTTCAGGCATGTTCAGTATCTCTCAGATGAAGAACAGGCCCATGATCCTCATTGGTGGGTGACACAGCTGTACGTACCTTTTGTGTTTTTGTGGTTGGGACAAATGTGCATCCCTGTACTTCCTACACTCCATGAACTTCTAACGGTTCAGGGAATGTTATGGTTGTACCACAATTTTTTTTCTACATGCACTTCTCAAACACTTGCATCAGTTGAATTGAAGATCTTTGACTTGTAGGCAGCCCTACAAAGTATTTTTGTTTGTTAGCATCCTTGACCAATTAATTTTTTTTCAAACTTTTTCCAACAGGTACCACATCTCAAATATTCCTGCCAAAGCTACCAGATAGGCAGAGAGCTTTCCCTGTGACTTCCCAGCTCTCTCCAACAACAGCTCATCACATGTGCCATTCAGGCAGCAGGAGAGTCCTGAATAGAGGGGATTGTTTGTGCCTTTCAGACTCCACTAACTTATTGCAGGCAGCTAGTGTTTGCTGCTCTGGAACCTTAATGAGTGGGGGTAACCATGTTAAGACACATATCAACACAGAAAAACCCAACCACTATAAAGTAGCACCCCTTTGCTCTTCAGAGATTGGTAATGATTGCATTAGTTGTCACACTAAGACTGAAAGTTTCACAACACGCACAAATGTCACAAGCTACGTTAATGAAGTTGGTCTCAGGAACGCACAAGCCTGGGGTCCTAATGTTCTGAAGAGCCACGGATCCAGGACCCCAGGAGCACCTGCTTTTTGCACACTGCTAATAAATGCCAAAAGGAATCAGAAACGCCACCCTGTTAGATTTTGCCACAGTCAAAGTTCCAGCGAGGAAACCAGTTTCAAACAGTCTGTGAGTGACCAGACAGCAGATCTCAAAGCTCAGCTGACACATACGGATGCCCAGGGCCGTGCCACCATGGTGGATGTTGGGGGGAAACCTCCCACATGCCGAACAGCCTCAGCCTGCGCCACCGTCATCTTAGGCCCCACCGCCTTCCGCCTGCTTCAGGATAACCAGCTAGCCAAGGGCGATGCCTTGACTGTGGCGCAGTTGGCTGGAATCATGGCTTCAAAACAGACCTCCACCCTCATCCCCCTGTGTCACCCGTTGCCCTTAGACCACACCTCTGTCACCTTTAACCTCGATGAGCTGCACAACACTGTCATCATCACAACAACATGTCGCACTACAGGCAGGACAGGAGTGGAGATGGAGGCTCTGACCGCCGCTTCTGTCGCAGCGCTCACCGTCTATGACATGTGCAAGGCGGTCAGCCATGACATCATCATCACAGACATAAAACTGGTCAGTAAGATGGGTGGGAAAAAGGACTTCCATCGTTATTCCGAACAGGAAAAATGAGTTCAAAGACTGCACCGTGGTTTACCACAAACTAAACTTTATGCATCAACAAAAAACACATCCTGTTGGGCACATATCCCTCCCAGCATGAAGTATTTTATGTAACCTGTTTACTTTGATTTACTAAAGTGTTATAATTTCAGTGTCATACTTCCTGTTTTTCCCTCTAGAGGGAGCACAGGTATTACAGTTAGTCATCTCTGGAGGTCTTTGAATGAAGAATGCTACCACTATGATTGTTTTAACAGTGAAGCTTTAACGGTAATTAAGATGTGAGATTTTAGTTCTTATGCTTTTCTACCTTCCTCTATCGCACACTGAAAACTGTATACTTGTATACATTACAGTAGAGGATGGCAGTAAGATAAAATATCATCTAATCAAATGATAACACAAATAACCCATTACACAATACCCATTGTTGCTCACGATGTTTAATTATGTGTTCCTGGAGATGTGATCCTTTGGTCTGCACTATGTACCAGCTGTTGTTTTTAGAGAACTGATTATTATGTATTCACTGTGCATTCACCTCACATCATCACACGGCCCATTTTTTTTAAAGGCCGTTAATGCAAACAGGGAGTTTTTGGGGGACATGTTTTGTATTTATTTTCATGTCAGAGAAATTGAAGTATTCTACAGAGTCTCCTGTCTTAATCTTGCCTACTGCATCTAAAAGTTGAGTAATGTGTGACTTCACAGGGTGGTTTCACTCAGTTACAACGCAGCATGTTCCACTATGTTTTGTCAGGTTATTAAAGAGAACACTAAACAGGAGAATCTTGGTATTTTTTTGTCTGGCTGTAAAAGGAATGCCTTACTACTTAATAACTAATATCAGATAGCAGCTTTGGAGAGTTACTGAAATTATGAATTTCTGTACCAGGAAAAAGAGCTCTCTTAAACTGTGATAACAGACACTGTGAACCAGACCTGCTCACTGGCAGGTTTTCTCTGACTGTTTCATTTCATACAGCAGATATTAAAGTTCAGAGTGGATGAATCTGCAGAGGTTTGCATCTTTACAAACATAACTCATTTCTGCTTTATTTCTTATATTTAACAAGTGCTTTTATAGTGAATCAGTCATGACAGACAGCAATCAGTGCATAATATTGCTTTATTAATCAGCTCGTGAATCTAGTATACATTTTTGTTTATATATCTTCATAACTATGGACAGTAAGAGGACTGAAACCTTTACTGTACATTACTATTGTAATCAGCGCTCACATAAAACAGTCGAAGGTTAGAGGTGATCTAAAATTACTTTGGTGCTTTCATTTATTTGTTGTGAGTTTTGGAATCCGGACTGCAGATGAATGTGTTCAAACTTTAGAGGACACAGGCATTAAGTACAGTAAATAAATAAAAATGAAAAGTTTGAATTTGAATATCACCTGAACTGGTTACAGGAAGTAAGCTGTATCTTACCTGTTTGATTCATATTTTATCTTCAGTTGCTGTTACTGCTTGTCAGGTTACAGCTAAATAATGATATAAAATTGTTTTTTTTTTCTTTTTACTTGTTAAAACTGTCATAACTAACAACTATTAAAAAATAATTATAAATATGGCTCCTTGTTCTCTCACTTCCTTTGGTTAAGACCTTTATCTCCTCTCTTATTATACTTAAATCCCTACTTTAACTGGGGTGAAGAAATAATTGTATGTCTTCTCCAGCACACTTCACTCATACTTTAAACACACCTTTCTTTTTACGTCTTACATTTTGGCTCAAGGAAAGCAACAAGGAGAGTGCCTATGCAATAAGACTGACCTAAACAGAATATATTAAAAGGTACAATGTGTAATTTTTTTTAGGTTATTTAATAGAAAAACAGGATATTATAAATATACACAGATCCGAGTGTAATTAGGTCTTCCAACAAACTGATGCATTCTCATAAACTTAGAATTAATCCATTAAAAATACATAGAACCGGGGGCAGGTTTGTGGAGCCGGTCATGTTCCCCCACCATATTTGAATACAGTGGCCGGTGCCGGGAAGGACATCTCCCTTCCGACTAATTTACGTATGTACCTACAGACTGGCCACATATCCAAACCTTTCTAAAAGAATGGACAAAGTGATTTTTTTTTTTCAGGTTTTTCAGAAAACACACACACAGAGACAAAGACTTAAAGGCCCAGTTTCCCATACAGGGATTATGTCTAATCCTGGACTAAATATTTTTTCCTATTGTGGTCTTCATTGACTTTTTCCTTTTAGTCTAGGACCATGCTTAATCCATGAACGGGAAACCGACCGAAAGACTTTAAGGAAGGTGACCAAATGTAGTATGCCAAAGATTGGAGGGACACTTTCATACCTGCATCTTAAGATTCAAGATATGAAGCATCATACATATGGAAAGGGCCACTATCATCCTCCTCCTCCTTACCTCAAGCCTTATCTCTTGAACCGATGTCAGGGCTCTAACGCATGAAAATGTGCAGAAACATGCTTATTTATTCCAGAAATTGTCACGATTACTTATTGTCAGCAGATTAGACATGGACCCTCCCATCTCCAGAGAAAGCTGGCAACCACAAACAGCTGCTTATAAACTAAGATTATGCCAGCTAATGTTAGTCCCTGTCTTTAAAAAAAATCACACTTTCCCTCTGATAAACAGCTTGATTACATTCTCGCGTCATATGAGTTTATACATTAAGCATCAGTCAATCAATGTTAGATCCACTTCAATGAGCAGCTAACAGCGGCAAAACAGCTGCGTTTCCCAACAGAAAAGTTCAGCATATCCTCAGCAACTCACCTCATCATTGCTGTCATCAGTCAGAAGTGAGCTTCTCTGAATCACTGACCCGTTATGGACTCCATTCACAAAGTTTTACAACCAGAGTAAATGAAGATGGACACTTCTTACAGCTGTGGTAAACAGTGGACTGAGGGAGGGGGGCGCATCCGGATCCGGTCCAAACAGGAGCAGAAACACGCTGGCCGGCTGCAGCCCTTATGAAGTCTAAATTAAATGTTTTTGATCACTCTTTTTGATCTCTCTTAGCTGAATAAAACTTCTCTGTCCTAGTTAGGATTATGTGGTTGAAAAAAAAAACAGAACTCAGTTGACTGTAATCTGCGATCTACTGACATCTAGCGGTGAAAGATTTCAGAGCCCTGTATTCAGTTCAGGAGCTCAGGCTTAAGGTGAGGAGAAATAGGATGACATTTTATTAAGATGGTAGTGGTGCTGTCGCTTTCCTTCGTATTTTTGCATCTTTGGTTAATTTAACCAGAGGTTTGGTCTCAGTCCCCCCCCCCCCCCCCCCCCCACACACACACACACACACTCCAAATACTTAATCAAATACATAGTCAAACAATTTTTTTCCACCTAATGAATCGATAGAAGGCTGAGAAGTAGCCTAATCTCTTTTCAGGGGGTAAAGGACAAACACCTGAGGTGGGTTCTGATTTTTTTTTTTTTATGTCAGATTTAGTGATAAAATGTATAACAGTAACAGATTAACAAAAGAAAGAGAGAGATAGTGTCTTATTGGTCAGAAACCAAAAAGAAAAAAGAAAAAAAAAAGAAACCAAAAGCACAACTTGAAAAAAAGAGTGAAAGTGGGAGAGCTGAGGCCCAGAGAGCACAAAGAAAATTTAATTAGAGTTGTGTGGGTAATATCTAAAATAATTTGACTGTAAAACTGACAGTCCAAGAGATGAATACAGCCCTGCCGTTTCCAGTTTTAAAAGTAAAATGATTTTAATGCTCAAATTTTTAAATTAAAGGGAATGGAACAGAAGACCAACCAACAGACTGAATTCCAGCATAAATAGCAACTATAAACTGTGGTCTTTTTTATATTTTCTCAAGAAGCTACATTAAAGTACATCTACATTTCATCAGAACTATCACCACAATTATTTATTTATATCTGTCTATTGGATTTAAAAGCATGTGAGTAGTATATACTGGCACTTTTTATGATTGACAGGTAACAGGTGGGGGGGTCAAAGGTCATGCGCGTACATGAGAGTCCTCGTGCGCGTGCGTGTGATCGTGCGTGTTCGAATGATTTATGACTATCAGCTGCATGTGTGTGTGAGTGGATGTGGTGTCTGGAAAAAGGGCTATCCCATTCATACTGTTGTGAAGATGCTTAAATAAACTCTTTCTTAACAGCTGATACCTGAGCATCAAAGGCTGTAATTCTCCACAGGCAATTGTATCATCTGTTTTAACTATAAGACAATGCATAAAAAAAAAACAGACCAACACCTGTTGAAACCAGCCGAATTCGTCTTTCCCACACTCTCTCTCCCACGTTCGCTCATGATAAGAAAGACAATGATCGACAGCTGCATGTGTATCACTGCAGGAGGAGGGCAAACCCATCCACACTGTTTGGGGGGGCAATGCTTTAAATAAACTCTTTCTTAACAGGTGCTATGAGCATCAAAGGCTGTAATTCTCCACACATGCAATTGTACAATCTGTTTTTTAACTAAAAGTCGATGCAGCGCAAAAATAAATTAAAAAATACGGATATCACTACATTTCCCATCAGGCAATGTGGCGCTTTTTTTACTACGTCACAAAAAGCGACAGCGACCGGTCTTGTTTACAGCAGGGAGGGCTGATGCTTTCACGTTTCAACGAGCTCGTCAGTTTCTTAAAAAGAAAAGTTATGTGGTTATTTTTAATTTGATTTAACATTCAGGATATAATGATAATAGACAGGTCAGGACGCAGTACTTTTCCAGAGAGAACAGGTGATGGTTAAAAAAGGAGTGAGGGGAGGGTTTCCAACAAACAAACAGGGCACACACTCAGTCATTAAAAAAAAAAAAAGGGTTGTGGTTTATAAAGCATGCAAGCAAGCATAGCGAAGACCGTAACATTCACTAACACTCTGTGAAGACGATCGCCGCGCACTTTTCCTCGTTTTTCCACACAGACTCCGGCGCAAAAGTTACTCTCTCTGTCTTTTTTAAATGGATTCAGGTAAGCATATTCTTTTTTTTAAACAATAGTATGTGAACCAAAACTGTATTCTGTATATCAACTCATTTCTTTAAAAAAAAAAAAAATAATGGTGTGTTTGTGTATTACATGAATGATGGCTACATAACTAACAATTTTTTTCTGTTTTTGTTTTTCCAGACGTTAAAACTTCAACTGTTACAACTTCACAACCATCACAGATGCTGACCGTTCCTCCTCCTCCTCCTGATTCCTCATCTTCTTCACTTTCACCATCTCACCAATTACATGAAGAGCAACTGACGAAGTACGGCGTCGCGGGCGTTAAGCTCGTCACACTACGCCTTCTGTGTACGGCGGTGGAGAGGTATCATGAAGAGATATGTTACGAATGTCAAGTCAAACGCCCTATCGATAAGAACCACGGTTGTATGCAGCATGTTCCTGAGTTCTTCTACGGTCGTCATTACGACGAAGTGATGAAAAGATTCTGGTCGGATCGTCTCATTCCCGCTATCAGGCTGTTCTTATGGTCCAACAGTCTGGACGACGCACGTAAGGATTTCACACATATTGTGGTTGCCCAAGCGTCTGAATTGAAAGATACAATAAACATCATAGAAGCCATAGAGAGTGTGGGATATGAACTGAAGGAGGAGTATTTATTTGAGGACTTAGCAGTAGAACTTCTCATGGTGGAAAACTACTGGTTAGGCAAACACAGGATGTGTATGTAATACATTCTCTGTATTTTTTGGTTTATGGGTTGAAATAAAAATCAATGTTAAAAACTGTACAGGCTGCTCATTTTAACTCTGCATTTCTCACGGAAAACACAGTGCAATATATGTTTAAACACCACATACTATGCCCCAAACTATGGTTAAAGCAATAGCTGTGTATTTTCCTATCTAAGGTGGGGGAAAAAAAGAGTTTTTACAGGATTCTTGTTTTCTATTTGTTATCACATCTGCATTTTGTTAAAAACACTAACTGACTAATTTTCAGATACAAAGAGGTCGGCACTCATTAGGTGAACTCTCATTCATGTACACTAAACTATTCATTCCCAATTACCTGTGTGTGTGTGTGTGTGTGTGTGTGTGTGTGTGTGTGTGTGTGTTACTTCAGTTTTTTTTTTAAATCCACAGTTAAAACTTTCTGAATAGTCTGTTTTTATTCAATAATAATAAACCCGTCATCAGTGTGAAAGGGATCATAGCATTAGTTTCTCATCATCCATCCTTATAAATTTGACTCGATAAAAGTCAGAACATAAAGTAAAACATCACAGGTTTAGATTAGTATTACCCCCACTTCACTTTGTGATTTGTGAAGCTGGATGTGGTGTACCACGGTCGCTGATGAAATTCCATCACTATCAGTGAACTGTTTTGGGTAGGAGCTGGCATCTGACTTCACATTGCCCCCATCCTCTCGTCTCTGTCTGTATCCTCTCCTGACCTTACCCACCATATTGCTATCCTGGCTTTAAATGTGCAAATATGTTTCTGCTCTGTCGCAGAGGTTTTTGTAACCTTATACTGTGTATGTGCATATGTATACAAAGTATGAGATGATTTTTTTTTTTCCTCACTCATCCCTATATGTTTTCACTATTGTTTCTGTCTTTTTTAATGGCAGCGCCTCCAGAAGGTGGGCAGCATGGCCACAGTTCACCTATCTCCCCATGTTTGTTCTGTTTGTCTTCTTGGATGGGTGTTGTGTTAACTGTAATTTCTCCATTGTGGGATCAATAAAGTATCATCAAATAGATGTACGTCCCTAAAAAAGCCCCAAAGTCTCAGTCATGCGAGGCCTAAATTGATTTTATTCATAAAGAATCAAAAAAAACTTCACATGCACAGTTGTTTTGATCAAATGTAAGCTCGACAAGATCCCCTGACAGGATGAGTTGAATAACATCAGGAGCTATTTCCCTAAAACACTAACGAGTGTAGAAGATCATTTAATCATTAAAGATATGCATTTTTTCACACACTTTAACCACAGTGTGCATTGAATGATACCATAATCTTCTGTATCATCCCTCCTATGACCACTCCCCACTCCTATGTACGATTTAAAATCCACAACTTGATGGTTAAGCCTGTCTTTTGACCTGGATAAATAAACTTAATCTACTTTTTAAGGAACACACACACATTAAGAAAGCCCTCAAAACATGCGGTTACCCCAACTGGGCCTTCATCAAATCAGCTAAGATGCACAGGAATGAAGGCCAAACACAAACTACAGAGAATAGGAAGGACAAGAGGAACAACATTGTCATCCCATATGTGTCAGGCTTGTCAGAGAAACTGAGAAGAATTTTCTCCAAGCATGACATCTCAGTATACTTCAAACCAAGTCACACCCTAAGACAAAAACTGGTTCATCCCAAGGACAAACCCGCCAAACACAAGATCAGCGATGTAGTGTATGCTGTTCAGTGCAGTGAAGAGTGCTCGGACCTCTACATTGGTGAAACCAAACAGCCTCTTCACAAACGAATGGCACAACATAGAAGAGCCACCTCGACAGGACAAGATTCAGCAGTACATCTGCATCTGAAGGAAAAAGGGCACTCTTTTGAGGATGCCAATGTTCACATTTTGGACAGGGAAAACAGATGGTTTGAAAGAGGAGTGAAAGAAGCCATCTATGTCCACTGTGAACAACCATCATTGAACAGAGGAGGTGGATTACGTCACCAACTTTCCCCCGCTTACAGTGCTGTCCTGAGCTCCCTTCCCAGACGTCTCAACCCCCATTCACACCTTTGTTCCAGTGCCCTCAATAGGCCACAGGAAACAATGGAGCGGAGTCCTAAATTGGTTTCAACTGAAACCACTGATTAAATATGACCCACGCCCCCTTCACACCTGGGCACATGTGTTCACGCACATGATCAATAGAGGGTCACAACCACCTCCATGGGACTACGCCCACAGGGGTTTAAATACCTGGGTCTCTCCACCATTTGGTTGAGAACTGAAGAAGCCTTTCGGATGAGAGGTGAAACGTCTTCAAGAAACAAAAAGAAGTCCAGTCGCCTTTTTCAAGATCCAGAGACATTTGTTTCCACTGTTTTGCTGACGACATCCAGGTATATATGCCCATCAAACTGAACAGCAGAGATCCATGGGAACCCCTGCTGAACTGTCTAAGTGACATCAAGTCCTGGATGAGAAACAATTTCCTAAATCTTAATGAAAGCAAAACCGAGGTCATATGCTTTGGTAAATTTGACCCCTCAAGCTACTCCTCTGGCACTCCGAGTCATTTGGCTCCTCACTGTCGTGATGCTGTGAAAAATCTGGGTGTCATTTTAGATAGTAGTTTTAAAATGGAGAAAGCAAGTAAGTGCTGTTACCAAAATCAGTTTTTACCAACTCAGAGTTATTGCCAAGGTAAAACCTTATCTCCCACAGCAGGACCTGGAAAAAGTTATTCATGCTTTTATTACTTCCCGCCTGGACTACGGTAATTCTCTGTACTTTGGCATAGATCAATCATCTGTGCGCCGCCTGCAGGTAGTCCAGAATGCGGCAGCTCGTCTTTTAACCGGTTTAAAAAAGCATGAACAAATTACCCCAGTCCTGTCATCCCTTCACTGGCTCCCTGTCCGTTTTAGAATCGATTTTAAGATTTTATTGCTTACTTTTAAAGCCTTAAACGGACTGGCACCTTTGTATCTGTCTGAGCTGCTTCACTGTCACACCCTGTAAGAGCTCTGAGGTCATCGAACCAGCTGCTCTTACAGAGGCCTAAAACTAGACTAAAACAGAGAGGTGATCGAGCTTTTGCAGCAGCAGCACCAAAGCTATGGAACGATCTACCTCTCCATATCCGCACAGCTCAGACGATACACACATTTAAATCTCTATTAAAAACACATTTCTTTTCCTTGGCATTTGGCTGCAGTGCTACCTCCTTTTAGATGATTGTTTTATGGTATTTTATGGTACTTGTTTTAAACGTTTTAATTTTTAATTTTCTTATGTTATTTATTGTTCTTAATGTTTTTATTTATTTATTTTTATTTTATTATTTTATTTATTTATTTATATATTTTTATTTTTATTTAGTATAGTCCTTGGGGTTACAGATCTTGTACAGCACTTTGGTCAACGTCGTTGTTTTAAATGTGCTTTATAAATAAACTTGACTTGACTTGACTTGACTTGACTTAAATTATGGGATCTGCCTGGAATTGGCACCACCACGTTTCCAGCTGACAAGTATCTAGAGCATGTTGGGTTTGAAAAGTTTGACTTCTTCATCATCATCTCAGACACTCGCTTCAGGGAAAACGATGTTAAACTTGCTCGGGAGATTCAGAGAATGAAGAAAACGTTCTACTTTGTTCGCTCAAAGATTGACAACGATATACGTTCTGAGCAAAAAAAGAGAGAATTCAGTGCAGAGGACACTCTAACCACAATCAGAAACAGCTGCACTGAAGGTAATTTTCTTCTGCAATGTAAAATATTAATATATAACTAATTAATTAGTACCTTATTTAAATTTTATTTTAACAGCATTACACAATATTGGGAACATATTTTGTTCATTTCTGCTTCTTTTGGGCATGCCTTGTATCAATTTCACTTTTGTTTTCAATTTGAACCATATTGATTCAGTTATTTTATGTTGACAGTATATTTATTTGACATAAAGTTGCACACATTAAGCATCTTTTGTATTGTATTACACAGGGCTTCAAAATGAAGATATAGAGTCTCCCCAAGTTTTCCTGGTCTCTGCCTTTGAGCCCCACCTGTATGATTTCAGTAATTTAGGGGAGACTCTTGAAAAGCAACTTCCTGCACACAAGAGACACACTCTGCTGTTGGCCATGCCCGTCATCAACCTGGAGATCGTCAACAAGAAGAAGGAGGTTTTTCAGGGCATTATAAAATATCATGCTGCTCTGTCTGTTCTTTTGTCATCTTCTGTTGTTTTGGACAAGCTCATCACAGAGTACCAAGCTGGGTTTGGTCTTGACTGTGAGTCACTGCAGAAACTTGCAGATAGGACAGGAATGACTTTGACTGATCTAAAAGCTGTCATAAAATCTCCCCTCACTGATAACGAAAGAGTCAAAGCTCTTTTTACGGATATTTTATCATTATCAGCACGTGCAGCTTCTGGAGCTGTAGACGGTGAAGAGTTGAATTTCTTTTCAGCCTTAGGGATTTTAGGAACAACAGCACTGTCCTGCTGGTCAACCTACAATAGTATAAACCGTTTGTTGGATATGTTTGCTGATGATGCACACAGGGTTTTCACAAAGATGTTAGATCATGTGACAGCTATGCCTTGATGGGATGAGATGACTCAGAGGAAATTAAAGAAGAAGAAGAAGAAGAAGAAACAGCCTTTATTGTCCCACAGAGGGGAAATTTGGGTGTAACAGCAGCCGCAGTTATTATAAATATAAATAAAGATATAATAATTCACACTATTAAGAAAAGAATATATATAAAATCAACAAACAATATTAACCTTAATACTACTAATAATAATAATAACACTATATACAATGTGCATGATGTGCCGGACTATTTACAGTATATTATTTATTATCCTACATTGTGTAGGCTATTGTGGTTTTTGTTGGGAGCAGTGATGGTTATAAAGTCTTACAGCTGCTGGGAGGAAGGATCTGCGGTAACGCTCCTTTGTGCATTTAGGATGCAGCAGTCTGTCACTGAAGGAGCTCTCCAGCTCAGCAACAGTTTCATGCATGGGGTGGGAGACCTTGTCCATCAGTGATGTTATTTTGGTCAGAGTCCTTCTGTCTCCCACCACTTGCACTGAGTCGAGAGGACATCCTAGGACAGAGCTGGCTTTCCTGATGAGCTTGTCTATCCTCTTCCTCTCAGCTGTAGACAAGCTGCTGCTCCAACATACTGCTGCATAGAAGATGGCTGATGCCACCACAGAGTCATAGAAGGTCTTCAGGAGTGTCCCCTGCACTCCAAAAGACCTCAGCCTTCTCAGCAGGTAGAGTCTGCTCTGACCCTTCCTGTAGAGCGCATCAGTGTTGTGAGTCCAGTCCAGTTTATTGTTTAGGTGAACACCCAGGTACTTATAAGAGTCCACTATCTCAATGTCCACTCCCTGGATGTTCACCGGTGTCCGTGTGGTGGGTCTGCGCCTGCGGAAATCCACCACCAGCTCCTTGGTTTTAGCGGCGTTGATCAGGAGGTGGTTCCGCTGGCACCAGTCCACAAAGTCCTGAGTCCACTGTCTGTACTCTGAGTCATCCTCACCTGTGATGAGGCCAACTATGGCAGAGTCGTCAGAGAACTTCTGCAGATGGCAGCGTGGGGAGTTGATGGAGAAGTCTGCAGTGTAGAGGGTGAAGAGGAACGGTGCCAGCACAGTTCCCTGTGGGGCCCCCGTACTGCAGACCAGCCTGTCAGAGACACAGCCCTGTGTCCTCACAAACTTGAAGAATCGACAGGTGGGTACTCTGAAAATAAATCTCTTATTGAGCACAGGCTAAGCTTTGAATACAAATGATTTAGAGTTTGTACAAAATCAAAATTTATGAGTAATCATAAATACAGAACACTTTGGTTAACAACTGATAACAAAACAGTGACGTCATATTTTTCCATTGTTTTCAGATTACCTCATATTCATATGGTTTTATAATTTTGTGCAATTGTGTCTATTTTATGGTTGCTCCGTGTAGATTGTAATGCTAATGGAAATCATTACATGTTACATATTAAATTTGGATATACAATATGACTTATACTTGTAACCTATACTAGTAACTAAGTACTTAATAATGTTTACATTTTTACTAATAATATATAGAAATATTTATGCATGTGTTATAGTCATATGCACACTGACTAAAGAATTAAAGGACAAGTCTGTGCAGGAAGAAGGTAAATGCCAGAGAATATTTTGTGAAAGGGGATGAATACTCATTCCAAATGTTTAAAATGTCACACCACTAATGTGTTTGCAATCAGGCTTGTACATATGGTTGGGTGTTCTGATTATTGGGGGATGGTCACCATAACTGAGTATTATGGTCATATGTGTTATTAAACTGTGCGTAACATAGAAAAACTACAGAATCAGCTAGCACTTTGTATGATGACAATTGCTGAATGACAATCTAATTGTGTCTGAGTGATGAAATCAATAAAATTGTGATGGAATTTGATGTTTTGTTTTTCTGTTACACTGAGGAGAGGGAGACAGGACAAAAGACACACTGTGGACGAGAGAGATTAGTAATTACTATGCAGAGTGGGGTATAAGCACAAAGCGAGAAAACGTGAGTGAAGAATAAATACTGAGATCATTATGGGAAGTTCCCAGCAGCCTAGGCCTATTTCAAAGTAACTAAGGAAGGATTTAGGGTCACTTGATCCAGCCCTAACTATAAGCTTTATCATAAAGGAAAGTTTTAAGCCTAATCTTAAAAATAGAGCGGGTGTCTGTCTCCTGAATCCAAACTGGAAACTGGTTCCACAAAAGTGAGGCCTGAAAAGTGAAGGTTCTGCCTCCCATTCCACTTTTAAATTCCTTAGGAACCACAAGTAAGCCACCAGTCTGAGAGCCTAGAAGCAATAAATGCATGAACTAGTTTTTCAGCATCACAATTTTAGAAATATTGCGCAAATGAAATATTAGAAACAAATCTTAGAAACATGGTGTCAGACCAGATACCCTGGATGGCATTATCTTTGCTTCCACTAACACTGTGAGAAATCTTGGGAGTCATTTTTTGATCAGGATATTTCCTTCAGTGCACATATTAAACAAATATGTAGGATTTGTTTAATATGTGCATTGAAGGACATATTAAACAAATCCTACATATTTGTTTAATATGTCCTTCAATGTACACAAAAGACTGCTTTTTTGTATTTGTGCAATATTTCTAAAATTAGAAACATCCCGTCTCTCAGTGATGCTGAAAAGCTAATTCATGCATTTATTACTTCACAGGCAAAATTCCTTCACATGCAATCTCACACTTTTGGACCACCTACTGAGCAGTGTGAATATGCAGAAATCATACTCTCCTCTTATAAGCCTGTGATTCAAACACTTGCCACAACCAATGAGATTTAAGAAAAGAAAAAAAAAACAAACAAACAAACAATCTGTTTTAAGGGACAAAAGTTTATTGTAACCCTACAAAAGACACAGGGTGAGAAAAAAAATTACAAAACCAAAACAAATGAAAAAAAAAGCTTCTTGTTCTCATAGAAGTGTCAGAACTATCCCTCATACACAGACCACAGTTTAATGATTCTGATTTTTAATATAACATTTTTTGTAATGCTGTGTGTACATACAAAATATAGCAAACTAAATAAGGCAAATAAATAGAGGTACAATTTACAGGAAAAATGGAACATTCCTCATGTTTTCATCTTTTTTAATCTTATCTCACATCAAGAACCGTGTACAAAATGCTTCTTTTTTTTAAATTTCTCCAACCGTCCATCTTTCAGGTGGATGTTACTTTTTTTTTTTTTTTTTTTAATATATTTTCCAACCATAAAAATACTGACTCCTCACAATTATACAAGCTCAAAGAATGGGTGCAACTTTTCTCAGGCAGTACAGGCTGTGATGTAACAGGTGCATTTCAGTTTGCAAGCAGTTTTCTACGAAAGGAGAAACACATCACACTTTGTGCACCCGTCTTTAGGCATGCAGCTCAACGCCATGTAATGACAGAAATGTGGTGGTGACATAAACCCCCCCACCCAATCCCCCCCTTTTTTCCTTTCTTCCCCAGACTCAAAGCAGGATACAGGCGAGGCTTTAAAACTCTCCTGCTCTGTCACCTCTTAGCTTCCCCACAAATCCCATCTCTGCCATTCAACAGACTCTTAAAGTGTTCCCAGCGGCCCAGCCGGAGTCCTCAACCTCACTTGCCCCTTTTCCTCTCTTTCCTCTACATGCCAGGTTTAATTAATTTTTTTTTTTTAATTGTTATTTTGCACCACACTTTCGTTGCACCCTTCTAATTTCTAGAGGGATCTCAGCCCTCGCTGCAAATGAAAATGTCCCATCTTCAAAGTGCATTGAAACACGCTACTTATTTCCATCTTTACACTCCAAAAATCAGCCAGTCAATGGCCAAGATCTAACCATGTAACACAAATAGGTTTTAATACTGACAATACCCCTCAGGAAATAGTCTGCACTACAGCACGGGTTAAAGCTCTGAATGAAGGGTTTAAAGAATCTGCTTAAGTCTAACTCAAAAAGGGCCATAGGTTAGAAAACAGAAGAACTCAAATATACACAAGATGCTGGTTTAAAGAGAGGGAATCATATAATTCCCTCCTTTTTTAAATTTAAAAAGCGTCTGAATGTTTTAAATGATTTTGGTTAACTGGTTAATCTCTACAGACTGAGACACAATTTCTGTCACATCATGTTTTTAACCTCACGGCAGCTTCTCTCTGCTTCAGAGGGGGGAGAAAAAAAAATGAAGGAACAAAATCTGATGGCACAAAGTGTAACTGTGGAAGAACTCTGGATAAAAGGAAGTGAATAAGTTTACCTGTGCACAGGTAACATGTAATACCACACCCCTCTGAGGAAACATTTAGCTGCACCTGCTGGAGCTATTTGGAAAGTACTGAAGAGAGCTGTTTTTGACTGGTTATGAAGTGCACGATATTGGGCCACAAGATGGCACCATTACACTACCAAATACTGTAAGCTTGCTTTGCAAGCCACAAATACATACATGTGAAAACAGGATGAGAGGCACTTAAAGGTGAGCGTTTACACATGGAGGAACAGAAAACTGCAGACAGAAGGGCAATCTGGGGAAGCCACTGTTAGAAATACAAATGCGGTGGGTCGACCTCTCTTATTCTGGATCAGTGGGATTCCTGACATGAAAATGTAAGCTCGATACTCACTTTCCACCTCATGATTAGAGCCCCCTCTGTGGGAACACTTACAAGATGACAGCTAAAGTGTGCCCAAGTGGAAACCTCTGGGACCTCTCTAAAACAAAGCCAACAGAGTGCCTAAAAACTGCAATTCCTTTAATAGCCACTGGAGGCTGGCTCCAAAAGTGAGTCAACCTCCATTGACTCCCATGTTAAAATCCAGCTTAAAGCAAAAATAAACATGTTTACAGTTTTGGTCTCTTTAGCCATTTTCTCACTTCATAAGTTTTTTGTTTTTTTTTGTGCAACTTACCCATTTAAACTTTATTCAAACTTAAAGTTATCATTACTATTAGGGGCGTGGCCTCTACTGATAAGTCTGGTAGGCTTCACTTCAGTAAACTGGAGACACTGATTGGTGTGCACTAACAGACCATCTGTGCCCCAGTTTTGGTAGTGAAATTCTAGTACTTTATTTGTATGTTACTTAGCAAGCTGCATCCATAAAAGCAACACAGATACCTGATAATTAAAGCTAATGTTAGCTGATAAATTAGCACTCCGCCCTTTCATTCAAATATGGTCACTTCTGGTCCAAAAAAAAAAAAAAAAAAACCCAAACAAAACAAAACAAAAAAATTAAAAAAAAAAAAAAGATGGCTTTATAATGGGACTTCAAAAACCGAGCGACATCACTGTGGCTACATCCATCTTTTAATACAGTCTATGTGTACTGCCATCTTTAAAAATAAACAGATGCTAATACTGATTACACTGCAGCCTCATGCCTACCACCCTGAATACTTCAAAAACCTTTAAGAAAAAGGAGGCTGGCTTCACTTTGTGGGTTTGATTTGATTGACTTGAATGAGAGGCTGCAGAAAAAGATGAAAGTACGGATTCTTTTCTATGACATGCTCTGGTATGTTCTTCCCGTGAGTGTCCCACCTACCCTCTTTTAAGTGCTTTGTTGTACCCTGACATTACAATAAGAGACTCATCACATGGTGCGGTGTAACTTTACAGTGGAATAACTGGGGAAAAAAACAAAAAGCAGAGAGATGCTGAATGATGAGCAGATTACAGTTAGAAATTAACCTTACTGCAGAGCGAGAGTGTTGTTGTGAAGTAACTGCAGCTTATGCCTTTAAATGAATTTTATGGCATTCCTTCATACAGATAATCTGATAACAGAGAGGATGCTGTCATTGGCTTGTGGACTTCTGAGTGTAAGGTCTGTCAGAAAAGCTGCAGTGCAAACAAGACATACAAGTGTGAAAAAGATGAGCGATTATCTCTTTTTTTTTTCTTTTGTTTTTTACATAAAGCGCAAAATGTATAGAAATTCACTTCAACAGCAACTTGCAACACCAACAAATAATGCATTGCGTGTACAAAATCCCAAAACATAAAAAAAGACCTCTTTGCAATTAGCTTGTCTGCATCTAAATATAAATATATATCAACGCCTAATTGCAGTATGTTTTGTATTAATACATTTACATTAGTTTTCTCTTTCCTTTGGCACTGCTAATGCCAGAACGATGTTGGAACCATGTCAGAGTGAAGGTGGGGCCTGACCCATGTGGCACAGTCATCTTTTAATCAGGTGGATCAGGCTGAGAAGTTTCCTTGAGAAGAGCTGAGCACATTGGGATGGGCACGTCTTTCCTGAAGAACGTTGGGATGAACCTGTATCCCTCCTCACTCTTTCAGAAGCCTAAAAATCATTCTGGGATGTGCTGACTCCTTGACTTTCTTTTCTGGGGAACACCTGACCGCTGAGGTTTAGTTCCCTCTAACTTCCTTTTTCTAAATCCGCCTGGAGATGCTTCATAGTCCTTTTTCTAAACCTTTCTCTTGGCCTCGTGACTATGTACAGCATGACTGTCTGAGCCCAGTGTCCTGTGTGCTTTAAAACCCAAAAGTTACATGACAGGGCTTTTCCAGCACCGAAGAACTTGCAGAGGACGTGTGAACGGGGAGAAAAGTGAAAAACAGTGGGGTGATAGACCGTGAGAGCCTTGAGCACAGTGTTAAAGGATATGGTCAAATGGCATGGGATAATGTGTCACAGTGGTCTGTCCACCTGCCCATCCTGATAACATCAGAGTGGAAATAGCTTTATAAGACCAATCAGAGGAGAGTGCTGCATCCTTCAACACGGCTTGGCTGTTCTTACATGTCCAGTCCAGCCATTATTTACATCCTCTCCAATGTCAGCGGTCACTGTCCCACGACCTGGACTAAAGGTGTTAAGAGCACAACGCCATGGCAGAATTGGGTGTTTTTCCTTCCTTTTTTCCCGACCTAGTAGTTGACCTTAGTAACGGTTCTTTCCCGGCCGCCACCCTCCGCCAGCTGATTGACAGAGCGCTTGCGGTTTCGCTTGAACTTGTTCAGGTCCTTGTCGAAGACTTCGCCGGAGCGCAATGCCGAGACCAGATCATCAAACTCCCCGCCAACTTCTTCCGTGGCTCCACTCTTTTTGGCCCGCCGTTCCCGCTCTCTCTGCTCCTTAAGCTGAAGGGGAATAGAAGACAGGGTTATTGTAAAGAAAATTATTAACTGTCATCCCCACCTTGGGTTGTCATCAGAGCTTGCATGTCTCACCATGGCCTCCATCCGGGCCCTCCGCTCCTCCTCGTCTTTGCGTCGCTGCATGTTCTCAAGGTCCTGCCGTGCTTCGCTGAACGACTGCAAGAAGGTGTCGAAGATCCCGAAGAACTCATCCGGCTGCATCCTCCCTTCTTCCTCCCCAAAGTGCTTCAGAGATTTGGCAAACTGCACAATACACAATTTAAATCAGAAATTATGTCATTTTTATATATATATTTTTTTTTAATAACGGACTGATTAAAAAAAAAAAGTCTCATTATACAGACTGGACACAAACATGTGAGCCTGCATGTATATTTGTGAGTATGATCTTCAAATTCATTTAAATGCTATTCATACTGGAAATGAACAAGGGCAGCAGGAACACACACACACACACACACACACACACACACACACACACACACACACACACACACACACACACACACACACACACATACGCACACACAATAAGAAAATGACTGCATGATTTGACCACCGTATGTCCACCCAGTTCTGTTCAAGCTGTTCGGTACTCTGTGCCAGGACGAAACCCGCGGCCAAACACACTCTACATTCCCACACTCAGCTTTGTACTGCAGTACTACACAGCACTATCCACACACATCGGCCCAACTACAATCCTAAAACACAACAAGATACAATATGTACTACACAAAGGCCATGGAGTTAATTCTCACAAAAAAAAAAAAAACCATAGAAGCAAAGATATCAGCTGGCAGCTTTGCAAAATAATGTGTTGCAGCTTTTCTGTGGAAAAATTGTCATTACATAAACACATTATGTATATATTATGTTATTTATATATTATAACATGTATATTATTATACATAGATATGGTTTAAGAAAATAAATGGGCCAAATTGAAAGCGTGCATGTGACAGGATTCTTAAAAGAGGCAGCAGCTGCTGAGTCTATTATCTGACAAATAAAGACACTGCTGAAAGATACATTTGGGCATTTTTGCTTGTCAAAATACACTCAAGGTAATACATACAAGCACGATCAGCAAAATGTATTTGAAGCTGGATTTTTTTTGTTTTTAACTTTCAGGTAAAAACAGCCTCGACTGGTCTCTTCTGTACTGTACCATTCTCCTCTGTTCCATCTTCAGGGGGAGTTCAGTGACAGTAAACATCACTTGTTTAAACAAGGTTAGCATCATACTGTAAGTGGTCCTCGTGTTGTGAGAAATCCATCCTGTCATTATGGTACTAGTCTCCATGGCAACCCCACCGTCATCACTCTCTCTCCTCTCCTAGTAATTATGTGTCTGGTCAAATCTGTTTCCTCTCGTCCCCTCGGGCCTGAGCTAAATGAGTAAACACACACATTCATACACACAATAAAACGGAGAATGTGAAGTTACAACACTGCGCCGCTCATCTCGCACAGACACTAAAATAAAAACAGCCAGGCTCTGCGACAGGCCAATTATCTCTGAGTATTCTCTGAGTTTTTATTGCACCTTATTTTCTTTAATAATAGATTTTGAATTATGACTTTTTCACTCACTGAGATGTAAATTTCTTTTTTTTTAAAAAAAAAAAACTAATAAAGCCCTGCCTGTCATTCAGAGGCATTGTGTCTGCACTCCATGAAAGTGCAGTGCAAAAACATTTCAGGAAAACCTAAATGACAAATCCATTTAAGGAGGACAAATAACTTTTTATCCAACACAAAGACCCTGTACAGGAAGACAGATGTATACTTAGATTAGGGAGTGTGCAGACTGCCTTGCCATGAGGAAAGTTCAGGTGTGCCATGGGATTTTGTGAAAGCCATACATTATTCTTCAATATAGAACTCCACAAAAAAGAGAGGTGATGATCAGCGAGCAGTAGTATGGCTTCATGCTGAGAAAGAGCACTACAGATGTGATGTTTGCTTTGAGAGTGTTGATGGAGCACAGAGAAGGTCAGAAGTTGTTGCACTGTGTCTTTGTGGATCTAGAGAAAGTATATGATAGTGTGCCAAGAGAGGAACTGTGGTACTGCATGAGGAAGTCAAAAGTGGCAGAAAAGCATGTGAGGGTGGTGCAGGAAATATATGAGGACAGCGAGACAGTGGTGAGGTGTGCGGTAGGAATGACAGATGTGTTCAAGGCAGGGGGTGGGATTACATCAGGGATCCGCTCTAAGCTCTTGTTTGCAGTGGTGATGGACAGGCTGACAGATGAGGTCAGGCAGGAGTCTCCATGGACTTTGATGTTTGCAGATGACATTGCGATCTGTACTGAGAGTAGGGAGCAGGTGGAAAAGAGCCTGGAGAGGTGGAGGTATGCTCTGGAGAGAAGAGGAATTTAAGTCAGCAGTAGCAAGACAGAATGAGTTTAAATGCCTGGGGTCAAACATCCAAAGTGATGGACAGTGCACAAGAGAGGTGAAGAAGAGAGTGCAGGCAGGGTGGAGTGGGTGGAGACAAATGCCAGAGTTGATTTGTAACAGAAGGATAGCAGCAAAAGTGAAAGGGAAGGTGGTAGTGAGACCTGCCCTGATGTATGACTGACAAAAAGGAGGCAGAGCTGGAGGCAGCAGAGTTGAAGATGTTAAGATTTTCATTACGAATGACCAGAATGGACAGGATTGGAAATGAGTACATCAGCGGGACAGCTCGGGTTGTGCAGTTTGGAGACAAAGTTGGAGAAACAGGGCTGAGATGGTTTGGACATGGGCAGAGGAGGGATAGTGGACCTGTTGGACAAAGGATGCTGAATATGGGGTATCCAGGCAGGAGGAAAAGAGGAAGACTAGAGAGAAGATTCATGGGTGTAATGAAGGAGGACATGCAGGGGGTTGGTGTGACGGAGGAGGATTGTACTGATAGGAAAAGATGGAGGTAGATGATCTGCTGTGGGGAACCCTAAAAAGGAGTAGCCAAAAGAAGAAGTTACAACTGCACAAAAAGTAATGAATGAATTGTTAATTTATGGTGTCAGCACATTGCATTTAGAAGCAAATTCTGTACCTAAAAAAAAAAAAAAGATCTTCCAAAACAACCTATGTCAAAGGGAACCCCAGGCTGTAAGCACAGCTGCTGCATGGTGGCAATTATTACAGTGTGACACATTAAAAAGGCCCTGACTGACAGAGAAGAGGGTGCACAGTCATCAGCCGCAGCGCATCATTTGTCTGGAGGCACTGGCTAATACTAACATGCTGCCAAGCAAGCTAAAGAGGCGCTTGGAAACTAAACATCACTTCTGAGAAAAGCTCTGCCTGCTTCAAAAGAGCGCTGGCTCTGAATCAAGCATCAACCTCCGCAACTAAAAAATAAAACCATCCCAGATGAAGCGCAAAAACTGCAGTTCCTCTAATGTATGCTTGAGGCTGGCTCCAAAAGCAAATCCAATCCCTATATACTCCCAAGTCGCTGCCTCACAGCAGGAGGGTCCTGGTGCCACGCTGAATGATGGTGTAATGGGCAAAGTAGCTGACCATTACCAGCTGTGAGGTGGTAATAAAAGTGTGCACTAGGGAAATAAGAGCTGGAAATTAATGCTCAGCTTGAAGAGTGAACAAACAGAACATGCTCCTTTATAAATGTATCATAGTGTATTTAGTTTTCAGTCATGCTATACCATTGTGATCCTTGCTTTGCACAAAACATAACTGTTTGTTGGCCATATGTTCACATGCTCAGCCACAATAAACTGCTGGTCTAATATTGTGTAGGGACCAAAAGAGGCAGAAACTTACAATCAGTGTTATATCTTTTAGTGTTTCTCCAGATCAGATCAGTAAAGGTGTTGGTACAAATCTGAGTGCAACACCAGCAGGGGTAGAATAAAGTACAAGCAGCCGCTCTTTATCTAGACAGCTTTCATTCAGTGCTTCTGACTAGCTCCGTTCTTTGAATTTGAACCACTTCTCCTCGGCCAGTTCAATCAATGTGCTGAGTCTGCCATGTCTGCAACCAGCTGACCACACCAAGGGAAGTGATCGTGTTGTCCTCTCAGTGATGGAAACTGAGTAGTATTTTACTTCTTAAAGTAAACAGAGGTGCTAACAGAACTGCACAGAGAGAAATCTGTTTACTAATGATGAAGTCAAACCTCAGCAGACTAAACTTGGACAGTAACAATACTGAGCAAATGTGGCAGATGCTGTGATGGATTAATTTAATCACGTTTCTATGGGGTGGTAATTATACTGTTCTTTATTTAATTAACAACATTAATAACTGTAATGTGGTAAAACATGTTAAAGAAATAACCTACAGTTCAGAAAGCTTTGGAAAATGTTTGGCAGCACTATGGAAAATACATAATTTAAAACAAATGGGCCCGGACAGGAACCAGGAACTTTGGTTTGGTTGTATGAATGATGAAAGTGTGAGCTGAAAAGCTCTCTGATGAAGGCAGATCGATGATACACACAGGTACTCTTCTGAATGTTCCAGTTCTTTTAGTAGCCAAATTCACATTAGTGCCTGAAGGCTACCTTCACCACTGGTGCTCATGATTCTTTTTATCTCATGATATCTCATCCAAATACTATACACTTCACTTTCTCACCGCCTGAAACTTAGTCGTTTTATTCTTGGACAAAAAGTGAAGCTTGGATTCTTAGCCACAGGGTCTGAAGATTGTAAGGCAATGCTGAGGTATCTTACAAGTGCGTTTTTTCTAATAGCCAGCAGGGGGTGCCTCCTCTGGTTGTAAAAGTCTGACTGCATAGAAGCCTATGGGAAAATGGCCCTACAGCTCCCTCGTTCTGTAACATCAGTAAATGCTTTCCTGATGACTTTAGGTCCCAGCTGCTAATTTCAAGTCTTCTTGAATATAACATGATGTTTATTTAGTAAATTATGGACCATATTTGAGTCACAAAGAAGGGTGAAGTGGTGTATATTTTGTCTTATGACTATGATTATATTTATATATAGTCTATGACTCTTAATATACACCAATCCAGTCCTTCTGGATTTGAAACAATTCCATTCCCTCCTCTGGAAATATCTAACTTACATGAACCTGAACAACTGTAATTCTTTCTAGTGGTTTCTAGTGTGTGTGTGTGTGTCTCTCTCTGCATGCAGACATATTTGTTGCCATGGATGCTGTATGAGTCTCAGCGGGCTGTTGGCTTCATTTAGTCATTCTCTACCTTCTTAAGGATGAAGAGTACACCCACACTTCCATATTTTTATTCCTTTGGAAACTTAACGGGGCGTCAGAGGGCCTCAACAAGCACTGAATCAGTGTGTCAGACTCCCCACTTAACAACCACACAGACACAGTCTGGGCCAGTGAACACAGGTCCTTTTGTTTCACAGCGGTGCCCAAATCCTCCCCTTCTCTTCCAGTGACGTCCCAACTGGAGCATTTTCCCTCCAATTTTTTTGCTGACCTCCTCCTTCAACAAATCATTAAGCAAAGAGGAGGCTCAACCTGAAACACAAAGGTCCTCCTTTCTTTCACGCTATCTGTCCTTTAATTGGTTGATGGCAAAGACTGTAGATAAAAAATGGAAATAACGAACGTAACCTGCCACCTGTTGGTTTGTGGATTTTTTTGACAACAATCCTGATAATAAACATCTTTGCTAATGCTAAGATCTATAAAGTTTCAGTGTGTCAGGATGGAGATGCAAAATGTGCAGCAGAGCTCTGAAGGCCTGCAAATTAAATAACACTATTCAACACTTTGGGAATCTCACAGTCCCACTGATATCTTCAGCTTACATACCTCCTGCTATACATCGAAACATAAGCCAGCATGGTTCAAAAGGTGTCTGTCCCAGCGGTAAAAAAGACACTAACATTAAGAGACAGACACAAAGCGAAGACATGGGGAGAGTCCAGGGTAATCTTTCAATGCTGGGTTTCCCCGACTCTCCTTAAGTCATCCCAAGAGACAAAGAGGGATGCTCAGAAGTTTCACTTTTTCCCCCTCCATCAGGTTCTGTAGTTTTCTTCCTTGCAGCTCTTCAGTCTTTCTGACATGAAGGCTTGGCAAGGTGCCTCACCACCCACATGCTCATATGAACTTACACTTACAGTATGACCCAAGTATGAGCAGTTAAATATTTGGTTACCTTGTCCTTGGCCTCACTCAGCTGGTCCTCTAGTTCAGAGAAGCTGAAGCCAGCCACCGTGATGAAGTCACCAATCACAGCCACAAACTTATCCCCACGTTCCCTCGTCCTGCTCTGCTGGTAGTGCAGCTCCTGGAGAGGGGAAACAGATAGGAGGCGTGTAATTGTAATGAAGCGTGCTTCAGCCTCACACACACCGACCAATTAGTTTCACTTAAGCTTTCTTGAAATGCTAATGTGTGTATTTGCGCTGAAGCGCTCGTGTTTGTGTGTGGTGGAAAACACGACATGCCGCTTTCTGCGTCGCAGAGCGTGGAACATTACCAGCATTTAAACACCTCACCCTTCTGCCCATCTCCACACTGCTCGAAAACATAATTACAGGCAGGAGAAGAACCGATGGGAGGGAGCGTGACACAAACGCACAACAACTTACCGCCTCCAGAGCCTTCAGTCCACTTCTGATACTGTGCACTTCTTTTTCCAACTCTGCCAAGCTACAGAAAAGGGAAAGGCAAAAATGGAGAGAATATTTGTTGGCTGTTTATTTATGTGTGTCGCAATTCACATTTTCAGTGGCTTTTTATCTATAAGAATTACACTTCTTCAATATATTCAAAATCGATAACAAGTAACAGCTGTCCATACTGTCACACTTTAACCACATGCAGTCGGAGTGGGAAACGCTTTTTTCTCTCAAGTGAAATGTTGTGCACTCACTTGACTTTGGCAGCCTCTGGTACACTGCTGAGGTCCTCCTGGACATGAAGAGTGTCCGGGTAGTTCTTCTCAAAGATCATGATCAAGTAGTGCAACATGGTAATGCTCCTATCAAAATCACAAGAAATAAAAGAGACAGAATCAAGCAACCTTTAACTAAAGTAATTCCTGAAAGGATAAGAAAGGGTTTCCTTACTTTTTATTCCATTTATTTAGAGTACTGGTTTTTTTTGCTATAAATTCCACACTACCTGCATGAATTGTACCAGCACAAGAGTCACACTATGAAGTGTGATCACAATGTCCAGCGATTGCTCCTGCTGTGGACACACAGAGCACGGCATGGTCCTGTGCATGCAACTGATGCAAACAGCGGCTCTCTTGAGTTAGGATTCTGCATAACCGTGCACAATCAACATCATGTAACTGTGTTACGGGCTTTTTTTTTAAGCCACTTACAGATGAGCAATTGCACCATAAGGAAGAGACGCAGGGCTGACTGAATCCCAAGTCGGCAAAAGGTGCAAAGGTTTGGACTTTGGAGATAATTTCCTCCTCCTTCCTTTACTTCTTTCAATTGTATTTAAAGCTAAAAGTTTGCATTATTAGGGTGTGGTCTCTTTGGCAGGTAGATGGCGACACAGGCAGCTGTAGCTGCTAGCTGTCTACTAGGCTTCACCTCAGCTAGTTAGAGCCACTGAACTAGACCCCTGGAATGTGTTTTATCCACTGGTGCCTTTGGAGAATTTTTTTTTAATGCACCTACAAATAATATGGCTTGCTGTGCAGCTAATTGTACTGACAGACCATCCAAGAAGTCTGCTGTCAAGGTTTGGTGAGTGAAATACTTGGATTTTATTCAGGTATCACTTTACACTAATAAGCAGGTTATCTCGGTTTGTCTGTTTTATGCACCCACACAGTCTATGGATGCAACTTGCTAACCAAGACTGCTAAAATTATCTACTAACCTATCCAAATAAACAGCACTTATCCAAATATGGTCACTCCAAAAAAAAAGACAGCAGCAGACCCAGAGCTTCAACAAACACTTTTAACAAAGTGATTATGTTTGATAAAGAACACAGTCTAAAATGCTGTGGGTTAATGTGATGCCCACTTTGTCCCCCCAGCTTACCTGTCTATGCTGGACTTGGTGTCAGCAATCTTGTTAAGGCTGGAGATCTTGAACCCGTAGGCGTTGCCTCTCTGGCCTTTGTTCATGAAGTTGCCAAAGGCCAGCACCACCTCCAGGACCTGAGTCAGACGCTTGCTCCGGACCACCTCCCTGGACGCATTCAGGATGGCTTCAGGAAAATGGAGAGAATGAGAGAGTGGGGTTTGCAGCTGGAGACATCATTTAGCTGGTAATTGATGTGTGTGCACTCTGAGCTTTTTATATTACATAACACTCTGGGCTTTCACCATCTCCTTCCATTCTGTTTCCCTACTCAAACCCACAGACACACATACAATCTAAAAAATCTTATCCTTTCCTTCATTTTTAACATCCTTCATGATGAGTGATCAATATTTCCCAAAACAACTGGGCAGCTCGGTGGGGAAACCCATCGAGCCCTTCACATCCATCCATAAAACAGCAGGGGGAGGGAATATTCCAAACATAACTCTGTACTGTCAGCCTCTTTCCTCCTGAGAACTGCCATGTCTGGCAGAGTGCAGGTGGTTCCCTGACTCCACAGAGGAAACCTCAGTGTGAATGTGAAAATCATTAACAAACTTCATCTTGTTATTGTTACAGGCCTTTGTGCTGTGATGCAGCATGGGAATCAGTCTTCTGGCCCTGCTGTCGGGGCTCTGCTGGCTGAACACTGCAGTGTCTCCTAAAAACTTCTATTGAACCTGCTGGGTGGTCCAGGGAAATTTAGACTCATGCAGAGTATATGACAAAGCAACATGAATAATAAAAGGGGATGAACACTTTATTAAGGTTATCCGTGAAGACTGTGGTCTGCATATTTTTTTGGATTCTGGAGGTTTGAATGGATCCACCAACTCACAGGATGCTTATACTTTATTTCCAGTCCATTGAGGCATCAGAAGCAGAGGCGCCAAATTCATTTTAGATGTGGGGGTCCAAAAAAAGCAAATAAAGTCTGTATCCAGAGAGATCTGAACCGGAAGTCAAACTGCTGTTTATGATTGAAAAGCATGTTTTACTGCCCAAGCTACCAAGACTTTTTCTACACCAGTGACATTTTTATAATGTGACCCAAACAGTGTGCAAAATGAATAAAATGTGTGGACATGACGCACAAAATGTCACAGGCTACATAAAGCAGCATTCCTGTAGCTGTGCAATGCATTAAACACAGGAGTTAAATATTTGTTACATTTTTCACTAATTTTTAACCACTATAACAAATTAATTTCACAACTTTGGGATACAATGTATCGCTCACTGTCACAGCAGCCTCAGTGATCGTGCCTTCGCCTGCCCTGCACTGCTAGCCCTGAGAACACATTACAGTATGCACCAGAGTGAAGGACAAAACACAATAAGACTGCAGTAATGTTAACAACATTGCTAAAAACTAAACAAAAACATTACCAGTCTAAAAATAAGTATTTTTTAACACTACAAGCTTTGATCTGAGTGTCATTTTCATCTTCTATCCATCCATTCATTCATTATTTTCCACTTATCCGAAGTGGACAGCCTTCTCCCCATTCACACTTTCCAGTTCCTGCTGGGGGATCCTGCGGTATTCCCAGGCCAGAAGAGATATATAATCTCTCCACCGGGGTCTGGGTCTACTCTGGAGTCTCCTCCCAGACAGAAGAGCTGAGTGTAATTTTTTTTTGCAGTGAACCACAGTTCACAGACCTTGAGAAACAAGACTTCTTGCTGTAGAATCCCTGAAGCTACTGTAAGCCTAATGCTAACACTTTTTTTAATTAAAAAAATAAATAAATAAAAAATCTAAACCACGATTATATACATCGGAGCATCTGTCATAGATGAAGGAAACAGTATAGGTATGACAAACAAAAATAGGGCCTTTAAAAAAAAATTCCTATATTAAAAAATAATAACAGCTCAGTCATTTGAGGGTTAGACTGTAAGTTTGGCAGTTTGAATACTGGTCCAGACCTCTACTGACAGAAATTAGCTTTTGATTTTTTGCTTTTTGGCTCCCTACTTCCATCACCAGTGATTAGAAGAAACGTGTTATTTGATGTCAGACTATCTGACAAATGTTCTGCAGCAGACACAAGTTGAACTGTCAGTCAGCAAATAAAACATTGCTGTCAAAAATGATGTGATGCTCATCAAAGCCCAAAAGCACTCCTGCCAGCACAGAAGTGTCTTTAGATCTGACTCAAACAGACTCAGTCATGACACACCCTGTGCATGCACGAGCATGCACACATGTCTATGAACCTCACTGGAAGCCTTTTCCCTCACTCTTTGAAGTTAGCTGCAGCATTTACAAGAGACGCTCTCTCCTCTCAACATGAGCCAGCTTTCCAAAACAGCCTCCCTGGTAACCTGGAAGCTGGCTTGAAGGGGGAAAAAAAAAAAAGGAGACACACACAGTTGACCGCCCCCTCTCATCATACACACACACACACACACACTTTACACAAAGATGGGATTGTGAAAAAGCTTTGGTCACAGTGTTCAAGGCTGATGACATTTCTAGTGTGGGAAACATTGTTTTGATTCTGGGTGCGTAACCGTGTGCCCTAAAAAAACACAAGCACTCTAAATTTAAGCTTCTTCTCCTTTTGTCTGTCAAACCAAGTCAAAAGAGTGCTTGAGGAGTGTTTTGATCTATGAATTGAATCTATGGCAAACTAATATTTGTGCCTTTCTAAAGGAAAAGCTGCCATTATTCAATATTTTATGATCAACTCCATCCCATCTAGAAGCATCAGCTGCAAGCTCCATTCTTGCTTAACATAATCTGTAAAAAATAGGTCACAAACACACAGCTTCATTTTATGAGAAGAATGTCTTCAGTTGCCCACTGTGTTTTTCTTTCTTTCTTTTTCCACTGGCTTTGTTTTACTTTCATTCTCTCAGCTGCAGCATTGAGGGGAACTGGGGTTACTTTTTGTTGTAACGACCAAGTAATCTATTTGATTATTCAGATGTTACTGCTTTCAAAGTTTATCATATTTCTCTGTCCTGTCTGCTGCCACAAAACAAAAATAAAAGACCCTGCTGCATTTGGTTCACATCAGGCCACGTTTGTTGCTATGCTAGAGACATAGCAGAGAACGGCCTTTATCTCATGAAGGTATCTGTAACCCTTTTTAAATTTGTGGGTGAAAAATACAAGAACACAGTGAAATAGAGGCCTCCGAGGTGTTTGTCCTTACCTTCAACCTTAGGCTTTGTTTCAGCAAGACGCTCTGCAAACTTCTTCTTAAAGAACAGAGCTTGCAGTCTGTGCTGGTAATGGTCAATTCTGATGGAAAAAAAAAAAAAAAGGTGAAAGGGGAAAAAAAGGGGAGGTGAGTTACGTCTGTCTCCAGGGGAGTTCAAGTTCAAAGCTAGAAGTCGCCCAACTGTACAAGACTCCCTCTCTCAGTTTTCACTGCATTATCATCCAATAAGCTCCTATGAAGCTGGAGAGTTGACAAATGGGTTTGTTAAACTTGCCCAAAAGTTCACCAAAGGAGGGAGGGGGAATTTCAAAGAGAGACTCAGGATATTAAATCGCAAAAAAAAAAAAAAAAAAGGAACTAACTAATTCCCAGATGTGTTCCTGAGACAATATGACGGATATGTGGTCAAAAGGAAACAAAGTAGAAAGGTGATATTTCAATAAAAGGAAACAAACGAGCTCATCTGTCCGGAAAAAAACAGCGCAGATTCGGAGAAAAAGGACAGTATGCAGGGAAAAGGCACAGATTTAGGCACTGCTGTCAAAAGAGTCTATGAGTTGTTTCCTCAGCTAAATGATAAATGACAAATTTGAGGCTTGTTTGTTATACCACCCTCCCCTTAATGCATTGAAAGCTTCTTAACATTTTGGCATCTATTAATCTGTTCAGTTCCTTTAACATTAGTAAATTCTAACTGCAGTGAAACATGAAATCATATACCCAACCTAGCACTGATGCTGTTACCTGAAGCAGAGCATAATACTATGTTTACCTGCTCATCTCAAAGAGGAAGCGATCAGCCCGGGCCATCCTCTCCAGCTCATGTTTGTGCTCCTCCAACAGGTCGATATCACTTTTCTCTGGGACAAACTTCAAAAGCTAGAAAGAAAACAAGAATCCAAAAGTTCATGCAGAAGGCTGCAGACTGACAGAAATCTATAATATGACTACTCTGGGTCAGCTGGGCTGCTGTTAAGACACAATGCAAACCATTTAAAAAGGTATATTTAATTGAAATTGGTACAAAGACAAAAAGAAAGCTTGAAACTCTTTTATGAAAATTATATCTGTTACAGAGTTTTTACTTCTAAAAGATTCTGGGATGATTTTTTATATCCGGTCATGTTACTAATTAAGTGTTTCAACTTGTTTCTTATTTGCATAGTTAAACAATCACATCAAATTTTTCGGTTTCCATATTTGAACTATTTCCTAATAATTCTAATGTTTAAAAGATTATTGCATCCTGCTTTTATTCACATTTTATAAAACAGCCCAAACCTTTTTTTTATTGATATTATCAGCCTCCTTTGAAGCCTGCTTATGATCAATAATTCAATTTTCTTTCCATAATCAGTCATATGTAGAGGCATTGTTTTGACCCAACCACTCACAATAGACTTGATAAGCTCTGCTTCTACCCTGACTTATTTTCAGTGAACCATACCTGCTCCAGCATATCTTTAGCGAGCTCCTCTCTCTCGTCCATCTCCAGGATCGCCCTCTTGATTTCTTCATTGCTCATTTTTAACCTGAAGAGAAACAAATTTCTTTATTACAGTGAAAGCAGTACGAGTGCACTTCACACTCCAAATACCAGCCTGGACTAGTGACAGACTCCGGGAACACTGCCAGCTGTTTTCAGTGCATCTGATCAGTGAGCTGGATTGCAATCAATAACATCATTGTTAGTCTGTGCAGCAAGCCCTTATTGACCAACTGCTGACCCCATTTGGGTCTAGTCTGCAGCCCGGGGTCATTTGTTATCGACACGAAAGGGAGTTCAGGGACCATGCTGATGTTTTGTCCGACACACAAAGAGCTCGGGAAGCATATGTATTGATCTGTGTGTGTGTGTGTGTGTGTGTGTGTGTGTGTGTGTGTGTGTGTGGGGGGGGGGGGGGGGGGGGGGGGGTTAGAACTTAAATTCTCTAAGGGGATTTGGACCAGTGCTATTAGGAGACAGACAAATAGGAGCCATATTGCCAAGTGGATCTTAATTGATTTTTGGGGGGGTTGAATAGGTGCATCTTAATAGAATGTAAGAGACTTAATGCAGAGTCTGTTTGCAGCTGAATGTTTGATGATGCACCAAATTTTCAGTCAAAATCTGAACATTACTTCCTGACATGCTGCCTCACCTGGACAGTGCTTTCAAGATGAAAATACATGGATTCAAGTCTTGTGTCCATTCAAAACCCATTTCTGCTTCTAGATGCAAGAAGCCCTCATGTCAAGCAGCTCCCTCACCAAGTTACTGCTCTAACTCCTGAACCAGTGTTATTTATCAGTAGCCTGTGCTGAGGCCATCTCCTCTGGACTACAAAAATATTTAGCAGGTTATTACTGTCCCTGAGAGACCTCCAGCCAGTGCAAATACAACACAAGCAAAAAGACCAAGTTTTTTCTTCTTCAAAGTTTTGTGACTTTTGATGGAAAAAGACCTATATTTTAATGATAATCTGGACTGAATCTCAAGACACCAGTTGGAAAAGGTATGTTTTCAGGGAAGATCTGAATATGATTAAAGGTGTAGGCAACCTGATCGGAGGTAGGGGGCTTTTCCAGTTTCTGTGAAAAAAAAACCCTGTCAGCCTGAGGCGTGAATCTAGATCTCAAGAGCACAGAAGCCACTGGTTTACTGACACATAAGAGTGTTCCAGATCTGACAGAGAACCTCAAGCTATACATTTTTTTTTTAGTTGTTATTAAATTACTATATGTAGAACAATTATTATAAAATTATATACTGTGGAGGTATCCGATGTAACAGTGCCAGCACAGGCAAAATATGCTTCCATTTACCAGTCAGCTATCAGGATATTAGTGACTTTTAGTCACTATTAGTGACATGTTTCAACTTAAAAGCAATAATATTTCCAAACAGTAGTGGAGACTGGATGTAATAAAAGCACGAGAGACCTTCTTGAGCTCATTAAAAGAAGGGCTACAAGTCTCAGAAAGGAAAAAAAAAAAAAGCTGTTTCATTCAATAGATTAATCAAAAATAAAGTCAATGTTCCATTTACAGCTATGTCAGGGGTCAGCGATACATGTATATTCAATTCAATTTATTTATTTATATGATATATGAGGGTATCATATCATCAGCAGTAGAGAAAGAAAGGGAAAATCTTTGGCTTTCATAACAACCGATCTGTAAGTCTAATTCAAGAAAAAATAAAGCTTTAATAAAAGATTTACGATTTGTTAAAGCATTGAAAAAAGAGCCATATGTGTGTCATACGATTGTGTCATCAGCAGAAGAGTGACTCAAACGGCAGCCTTAAGGTCTCACAGTACATAATGATCAGCTGTTGGTGTGATATGCTATGATCAATCATTTGAGCCAGGACCCCTTACTTTGAAAGCAGGATGACACAATTCTGTGCACGTCTGCCATCAATGACTGACAGCTCTTTGACCTTCCGCGTGCTGACGTATATGTCGTCCATCGAGCCCGTCTCTTTCTGCAGAAAGACAGAGAAAAAGATCAGGTCTGGGTCACAGAAAATGCACAACGTAATCTCTTTTCCTCGCATCTGCCCGACATCTTTAGCTAGTTGAGAGACGACCCCTTCTGAGCATTTAACAATGTGTTAATTTAGAACAGATTTATGAAACTCTACTTTAAACTACCAAAGCCAGTTTGCTGCAGTTGTTTCATCATTTATCAAACTCAGACTCAAAGGCTGCATTGTGGCCAAACACTCCCCTGACCTGTTTTTGCAGTTTTCTGAGGCCATAACGCACATCTCATTAAACATTATAAACTCCTTGATTCCCCTTGAAGGGAAGCTGCATGAAAAGATGCAACGTAAAAAAATAAAGAAAATCCAAAGCAGGTCTTGGGAGAGCAGATTTTTTTTGATGAGTCACCGCTGCAAACACAATGCAGGCAGACCTATAAACTTCTCAGTGCAACAGGAAACATGGCTGAAAGCTTGATTCAAGCCAGTCAGATATTTTTTTGTAAGCTCTGTGCAAATGTAGTATTAAAATGCACCAGGGGAAAGAACACATGTCTGAGAGCACTGCATGTTAAACACATTCTATTTATGGTCCGAGCTGCTTTCCTCCCTGCCAGAAAACGATCTTCCTGAGGTCGAAGAGTATGACATTTGTAAAACAGATGTGGCTTGTAAAGAAAGTGTCGTTTTTCCATGCCCGTGCTGACCCAAGGTGCCTGGCAGCAAACTGAGGTTGGCACCGGGTTAGGGGGACAACTCCCATTCAGTGAAAACTGCCAAAGCCGGCTCTGCACAAGCGGTAAAAGCTATTTTGCCAACTTAACCAAGTGCAACTGGAGACTTTATCTTTTCTAACAGCTGTGAAGTGACAGTGATGGAAATGTGGCGTTTACAAATGCAAAGTCAGGCCTGTTCTTGCTAATGAATAATTAAAGAAATTAAAGTTGATTATTGTAATTATGGTAATCAACGCAATAACAAATGGGGAAGATAAGGAATAATAAGGCAGTGATGACTGGGAATAACGTGGAGCCTTTACTTTTTTGCATCTACACCGTTATATCATCCAGTGATGAAAATCATATCTTTAACACTGGAGCCATATTAGTGTTAGCTTAAAGCAGTGGAAAATAATATGATTTATGAAGGGCATACAAAGGTAGTTTGGTGAACTTTTTTGTGCTTCCAGAGAGGAGCGTGCCAGAAGGCGTTTGAGAACACCTGGCTTTAAAGAAAAAAAGTACAAACATGCATTCACTTTTAGTTTTAGTTCGAAAATAGCTGCCAATTTTTCCAAATGCCTCACTGTTCCCACCAGTTAATGCTGCTGCCAACTTTGCTATTTGGTTACACTCCACTCATCAGGGCTCTTTTGGTGAAAACAGCTGTGGTTGAAAATGGCGCTATGAGGGGAGTGAGATTGAACCGAAACTGTAAAATTGAGGGCCATAAAACAAACACAATTACCTTAAAGACACCATAAACCTGTTTCAGCAGAAAACAAAAAAATAAACCAGGTGACCTATTTAATGCCTAAACTGACCAAACAGCAACTGAAAAAAAGTAACAAGAATCACAGCAAACGGCCTACAAACTTATGTTGAAAGTCGTTTATCAAATTTGGGCCAATATCACACCACTGCCTCTTTATACTGCACTCTGCCTTTATAACAATAGTGCCTTTGACAGTAATCACAAGCTGTTTTCACCAAGCATTAAGCTGAAAAATAAAGTCAACATCAACATTGCAATTCCTCTAAAGGCCTCTTGGGGCTGGTTCCAAGCGTGAGTCAATAGGCTCCAGTGTTAAAATGTCCAATTTTACAGCATAACAACTTTACAGCGGCTGATTTTTTTTTAATAACTCATGCACTTGGATACTAGACAGGTGTGCAGTCATTTCTGGCTCCAAAAAGCTAACATGGTGGCAACCGAAACGCTAACATTGAGGCTTTAAAATGTGAGCTTAAAATATCTGAGTCCAAAAGGCAATAGGTGATGTCACAATGGCCACATCCATCTATTATATACAGTCTTTGGTTTTTATAAAACACCACACAATGGCAGAAGGCACTGTCCAAAGTTGTCCTTTCTCACAGCACAGGATAGCCCACATCTGAAGCATTCTCACTTCTTGAAACACTGGTTTGGTTTAGGGCAGGGTGCTGCCTGATGGTGCAGGGGGCCCGGAGACATGACACCCACTTCCTACAGGCTAGAGAAGTTGCAGGCTAAAGATCTTTGTTGAGAAAAGTTCAGGACTGCAGTGCATGTGTTCTGGGTATTATTAGGCATCAAATGTTTTTCTGTCATAAAGGTATGAGGATGCATCGGCATTAGGAAACTGCAGAGTCAGATGATAATTTTATGCCATCCCCTTTACACTACATGACCTATTATTTTAAAAATCTTGATGCTGAGGTATGCCAGAACAAGGTTCATACACCCAAAGGCATTCACTGCACTATCCCGTCCGGCTGGCCGCTTCATTGCTGCAGAAGTGAAGATAATAGAGAAATGAAGATGGTTGAGAAGCTGAAGAATTTTGAACTCACCTGTTTGAAGGATTGGTTAGTGAGCAGGTCCTGCCCAGGCAGTCGGAGAGTGCAGAGAGACACAAAAAAATTGAAAACACATGCAAAGATTAGCACTTCAAGCAGAAAAAAGGTGGCGGCTAGAGCAAAGAACTACAACTACGCACACTACAAGCTGAAGCCGGGAGGCCCTCTGTGAGAAAAATCATCTACTGTCCAAGTCAACAGGGGCTCATGAATCTAAACCCCTCGGTACTGCATAAATTTGGTCTCTGTCATCTCGAAGAGGTCATGATTGTTCTAATGAATTCCTTTGATTGCATCTACATCTGCCCTGACATGGAAAAACACAACCATGAAAAATGACTGCGGTAACTAATCCTACAGAGGGCAAATGTAAACAAAAGCTCATTTTGAAAGAAGGACCAATGACAAGCTTAAAATAAGTAATTATGCCATGAATAAACACTGCAATACTGTCCAGCTGAATCAAATCTACCCAAATGGAACCGAGTTGTCAAAGCCAGGAAGATGTTGGGTTTTTATGTGGCTACGTCCATAGAGATCTGAATTTAACCGTTGGCCTGCGCCAATAAAAACCTGCTCTGTATAAATAAATACCCACAGTAAATCACTGTCAGAAACAACCTCGAGTGACCCATTCCTCTTTAATAAAAGCCTGCACAGAGGGGATGGGCTTTAGGCTGTCAGAAGGCTTTTAAGCGACACTGTAAAATAGATTATAAAGGAATTCGACAATGCTAATGCTTCAAAAGACACTTTTCCACTGGGCCAACTAATTAGAGCAAATTAAAATTCCACTTAAACATATTTAAATCTGTGTAATATATCAGTTTGTGTAATTGCACCCAATATTACCACATGACAAGTGGTGAGCAATTAGTTTGTGGCACAGAGGGGTGTAATTGCTACGCACTGTATGGCGTTGCCACCAACCCAATTATCCTATTAGTTGGTGCCATGATTTATTGAATAACCTCTTTATTTTAGCTTTGGTTAAAAAAAAAAAGTTTCCTGCATCGTGACTCCTCGTGACTTCAGCAGCTTCCTCCGTGTCACCCTGATTCATGAGCCCATGAAGAACCAGTCAGCTCTCACACAAACGCTCTGCAGACACTAGTGCAAAGCAGCAGCTCTGTGGCATCTCTACAATGAGGCATTCAGCAGTGAACAGCTGCTCATGTTAGCCTGGAGCTGGACCTTGGCACTCTCAAGAGTCCCTCTTTACACAACCCTCCCTTCAGCCCATCACACACACACACACACACTTTCACTAATACACACAGTTCAAAAATCCAGGCCAATATCATACTCCAGTATGATAGTAGCCAAAACAATCACTTATACACACACTTTCTCTCTCACACTCATACAACTGTAAGCCACTTGCTACCAAATCCAAACCTGCTGTCTCTGATATGCTGAAAACATCTTCTCTATGTCCTTCAGGTCAAGGATCTTGAAAGCTCTCAGGTCATCGATGTCGCTCCAGATGGTGCCATTGATCATATTCTAAAAACAGGGTGGAAGGACATAAGAGATTCATGTGTATACACCAATTCATTCAAAATGGGATGAACACACAATTTGTCATGCAATAAAATCAACTAAACAACAGGGCTCTGATTTAACCTAAAAAGTGCAAAATGGTGGGTCATGGACTATTTTAGTTCTGGTAGGTGCAGGAAATGCACAGAGCTGTGGCAATTATAGTGAAATATGACAGCTCATCAACACTGAAAGGGATTTAAAGAATGCTTCTCAAACCATTTCACAAAGCTGGAAAGTAACTAACTGAGACTGAAGTGTGTTTCCTTTATTTTCTGTTGTAAGTATCCTGTTTCAGTGGTGGATGCTCATTCCAAACTTGGCCACAGTCTCAAATAAGCATATGTACAAGCAACCCCTGTGAGCCACTTGCTCGGGCTTCAGACTGCTCTAAATACTTCACTTCAGAACGTTTTTTTTTTTTTTTTTATCCTTTGCTCTGTCCAATGTCACAAAGTGGGCACACAACTTTGGTTGTGTCCAGTGTAAGATTAATGAGGATTATTCCAAACTAGAAGCTCATCTAGTACAACCGGAAACCTCTGTGGCTGAAAAAGCAGATGCAGAAGTGCCAAAAAAAACAAAAAACAAAAACAAAAAGCAAAGAAAAGTTCAGGCTACATTAAGACACTTTGAGCTTCATGAAACAGAGACACAGGTGGCCAAAACACTAATGTTAAGGTTTGAAAAATGGGACTTGATCACCATCTTTTATATACAGTCTATGCGTGGAAGAGTCCAAAAATAAAAATGTAAAGCTGTAAATTAGCAGAATAGGTCATACACTTGCACTTATGTTATGATCTTACATTCGGGACAACCATGGCATCCATGAAGTCCAACAAACAGCAGTTTAGCAACGCAAAGGTTTTCTGAGTTTGCTCACCTCTCCTAGTTTGGCCCAGTTGAAGGACTTCAGCGGGTGCGAAGGCTGAGGGATGGACTTAGAGCGCATGGTGCTCATTGAGTTGAACGATGAGGGGATAGGAGGAGGCGGGGCTCCAAAAATGGGCGGAGCTCCTGGTGGAGGAGGTGGTGCTCCAGGTGGAGGAGGAGGTGGAGGAGGAGGTGGGCAGCTGAATGGTAGAGGAGGTGGAGGTGGAGGGAAACCACATGTCATAGGAGGTGGAGGTGGAGCCATAGGGCCCCCGGGAGGGGGAGGTGGAGGTGGGAAGGACCCATTGCTGCCCTGTTGGAGGTCAAATGAGACCGAGATCAGTTACTAAATAAACTGCACAAAAGTGATTAAAAATTTGTGTAAATTCTATGAAAAATGAAGAAAAACATAAACATTAACAACTCACAGAGAAGTCATTGATGCGCGACGACAGGTCCAACACTTGTTCCCGGGCCGAGCGCAGCTCCACACCCTCACGTTGTAGTTTGTCCTTCATCTTGTTCAAAGTCTTCATCATCTCCTCTTTTTCCTGTGTCTTGGTATCACACTCCCGCTCTTTCCTCTCCAGTTTAGCTAGCAGCTCTGCATGCTCTACAAGCAAACAGCGGCAGAGAAATTGGTTGGCATGGTGTTAGCAGATTTGGATAAACATGAATACAGGCCAGAAGAAGGATTATAGAGAAACTGTGAAAACTAGCTTTACCTTTTCTGAACTTCTCAGCTTGTTCTCGCCACTGTTTCACCTCATTCTCATTGACCAACCTGTGAGGTAGGCAGACAACAATAAGCACATAGAAACAAGCAAAAGAAAAAGAAAGACAAACAAAGAATTCTTGCATAAAAGATTCAACTGCAGCCCATAAATGTCAATACAGGACATTTTAAAGGAAATTCAATCACTCGATTTGAAACCCATTGATCAGGATCTAATTCTTGACTTCCTCTTTGTGAGAGGGAGTCAGATCGATTGCCTGCATTGACTGGGTTGTTGCAGTTTCCTCTTTTGATCTTCATTGTGCAGCATTAGTGCTCAAAGGAAACCTGTCAGTTACCTGTTGTGAGTTCTAATTGTTGGCTCTTGGCTCGGGTTGGGGTTAAAGTTATGTTTTGTTTTAAAAGCAAAATTAAGTAGAGTAAGCAATGTACATTGCAGATTATTTATCAGTTTTACATGTAACCAAAAAACACAAATATGAGACATAAGTTAAAATTAGAAAATAAAAACATTCAGTGGGATGTTTTAAGGCATGTAGGAGAAAGATTGGAAAGTGAAACCTTGAGCTTCGGTGGTAGCTTTGGCTGGAGTTGAGAGAACAAACATGTTGCAGCGTCACTACTTAAAACAAAAACTAAAAGAAAAAAGACTAAATATTGCCTTAATTTTTCTAGTAACCCATTTAATGTTTTTTGTTTTACTTAAAATTTTAAATAATACACAAATAGAAAATACACATAACTATGATTATAATAATTTGCTTCTCCTTTGTTTTAATTTACTTTTTGTAATTTATTCACAAATTTTATTTACCATTTTATTTATTTGAATAATCAAATTATACAGAAACACAAATAATAAATAAATAGATAGAAAAAGTAAACAGGAGAAATAAAGAAATAAATTGAGGAACTAATACAAAGCAAATCTGCCACATTTTACACATGTATTAATGTCTGCAGTTAGTTTTAATATTTATGGTCAATTTAAACAGCTTAAATTTTTTTTTCATACATTATTGATTTTTGTTTTTATGGTTTTGGTCCTCCACAAATACGACTGCCACTGAGGACAAAGTAACTCCACCGTGATGGAAATTCAGACTTAAAGACATCAATTCACAGCGGGAAAACAAAATAGTCATTAGTCAGTTTCAGGGTCTTTAAAGTGGTCGTGTTTGTGAACTTGATTACAGAGTCAATACTGCTCTGATTCAGCAACGCTGAAAGGATCCAACTGATTAAAACAAAAAGACACAATCAGTTTTTGTTGACTGGTCAAATAAACACTTTTGCATGGCTGTGGAAAAATGTGATTTGTACAATAGTGTTAATTCTGGGGTTGGGAACACGTGCGAGTATTCAGGGCCGTCATCATTGTGACCACAGATGACGAATGACTTTGTCTCCGGGATGTTTTAACAGTTGTTTTAACGTGCGCTCGCCCCTCTGAGCTGACACGGCACGAGTCATAC
Source organism: Archocentrus centrarchus (assembly GCF_007364275.1). Lineage (NCBI taxonomy): Eukaryota > Metazoa > Chordata > Actinopteri > Cichliformes > Cichlidae > Archocentrus > Archocentrus centrarchus. The sequence goes on along the minus strand of NC_044367.1, from coordinate 22,701,954 downwards.
GTTTTTTCACCCGTTAACCGTCAGGGCTCGCCGGCATGCAGCCAATCCAGTGCGGAAACCTCAGCTTATGCACGCTTTTTCCAGGCAACATTTATTCTAAGAGAGTTTATGGAAACACAGTAAATGTCTGGCAGTAATGTAAAGTGAGGGGAAGGTTTCAACCACTCTGATGCATCTTTAGCGGACAGTAATGGACATCCGGGCTCAGATGCAGCATCCAAGTTTGCATTCTGTTCACTACTGGAAAGAATTTTGCTCAAGCATGCTGACTGCACGAACAATAGTGGGTGAATACTTTACCAGGCTACAATGTTTTATGGTGCTTTCACCACTAAGGCTAAACACATTCATCTGTGATGGTAAGCTTGTGTTTAAAAATGAGGAGAACTGAAGAGAAGAATGACAGCACATCTAAAAAAAGAAAAAAGGAAGAAATATTCACCAAATTACAGCAAAGACAGAGCTCTGAATTGAGTCTATCCACACTTAATATGAACAGAGACTTTGGCTTAGCAATGATCATTTGGCTGTGCAAAACTTCAACTTCCAAGTCATAATGCTTCCCCTCTTGTCTCCTACATGCAGCCAAATGCCCGCCTCGCTGCACCTGAACATGGCTGACTTGGCCCAACAGCCCCCTTAATGCGATTAAAACAATTTCCTTTTGATCTCTGGCTTCCGCTTCCATGCCAGTTCACGCAAATAGCGAGGCTTCCTCCGATTCAGTCCAAGACCCCCTGGTGCCACCTTCACATCACCTCAGTTTCCTGAACAATTACATTCCCCGCCCGCTTTTCTTCCCACAACAGCCTGCAAATACCTGTGGTTAACTGTATATATTTCTCTGTACTAAAGCACCATATTCCAGTGTTTCTCTCCCTCAATCACTGATATAGAAGAAGCACATGACATCAGGCTTTGATCTGTGTTCGAAGTGATGCTGATTGGATGCATTAACCACAGGATTTTCACAGAAAATTAGAGTGTTTACAGTGCTGGAGGACGAGGAGAAGCTTTTGAAAGAGGCACTGGATTTACAATGCACTTAAAGCCACACTCTTCTAATGGTTGATTGACTTGGATCGTCATTTGCAGCAGTGATTCCCAATTTTGTCCTTATGGGTCTGGGACACAAGCACCTCTGGCAGGGAATCAATGACTTTTCAAAGATTATGGAAAGTTCCAGTCATGTAAATGCTTTACAAGAGGAAATGTACTAAAACGCTTCATCAGTGATAATGTGTCCACTGATGCATGTTTGCTTTTATCCATGAGAGATTTCACTCACATGCGAATGATGTTCTTGACACTGAAGTTGTCCAGAGGGGAGATGTCAGGGTCCTCTCCCTTGTCGTCCTGCAGGACTATCTGCTGGAGGATCCGGTCTAAGAGCTGCCAGTGCTGCAGGGTGCCACCACTACGCTTATCTGGTAGTTTTTTTGTTTTTTTTTTAAACAAATAAGGTTGTATCAGTTCAATATCAAAAGCTGAGCAGTGAAACAAAGTATAGTCTAGAAATAATTGACTTTTTTTCCCCCTCAGATAAATGTATGTACTCACAGGGCATCTGTAGGCAGTGTTGCAGGATGGAGAGGAGGTGTGGGTAGGAATCTGTGTGGCTCAGCTTCTTCTTGATCAGCTCAAACATGGCACCGGCACTCTTCGTATCTACATGGGTCTGTTAAGAAAACAACAGGCAATCAATATCAAACGTTTAATTTATCATGGCCTACAGAAACATACTGATGTCGAACAGCAGAAAACTCACCAGATCAAATCTTTTGGCCAGCTCAGAGTCATCCTCATTTCTCACCATCTCAAAGAAGTCCAAATGTCTGAACAGAGATAAAAAGTCTGATGATAAAGTATTTGATGTGCCTTTATTTGACCCCACGCCTCTGTTTCCTGTCTAGAGCTTAACTGCCCTAAACACATGCAATACTAGGTTACTAGTTCATTTTTATTACATTTTTATTATTTGTAAATGAAGTTTTAACATTACTTCATATATTAAAAAATGTATTTGTTCATGCATAGCTGATTTGGTATATTAACAACACTTTTTGCCAAGCTAATAGCATCCTCTAAATGATCAATATCCTCCCACTTTCTAACGGGGTGGGAGGATAAAAAAAACTTAAAGAGAAAAAAAGAAGCATTTGCCAAGATATGAATTGTATGTGTGTGTGCGATTTTTGTGTAGGCTTTGCATTATTGTATTTTAATTTAAAATCAAAAAAGACAATGAATTATTAACAGTAACGGCTTATACTTGAGTACCAAATTTCATCATGATAGATGAAAAATTCAGTTTTTTAAAAAAAAAAAAGTTGTTGACTTTGACCTTTGACCTTGAACATGAAATATGTTCTTGGGGTCCTAGGGAATATTTCCACAAAGTTTCATCAATTTTGGTTCAGCCGGCGAAGTAAAGGTCAAATGGAAATACAGTGAACCCTCATTATAACGCGCTTCACCTCTCGCGGCCTCGCTGTTTCACGGATTTTTTTAGTGCAGTTTTTTATGCTTTTTTTTTTTTTAACAGTGTATGAACGCGCATCGTGTTCTGCGTCCTGATTGGCTGTCAATCAATCTCCTCCGTCCCTCATCTCTGTCCAGCACAGAATGTGTTCAGCTTGAAAACAGGTTTTGATCTTTGGTGTCCTTCTATAGTACTGTATAATAATTGTAAAAAATAAAGCTGACTACTTCGCAGATTTCACCTATCGCAGGTTATTTTTGGAACATAACCCCACGATAAACGAGGGTTCACTGTATACAATATTTTATTATTTTTAAAAACACATCAAGGACTTAAGTTTCCACTTCTTCATCAATGGCTCACCTATCCAAAGTGGCGTTTTCATGTTCTCGGAGCTTGTCGATGACCGGCTGGATGCCCAACATCAGGAACTCGTACCTAAGGTGGAGGCGGAACTCCAGGTTGTCCTGAATATAAAGGATCAATAAGAGAAAACATGAGGCTGCAATAAATCCATATGTGGTATTTAATGGGATATCAGATACCTCAGAATCTATAAGCATGGCATGTACCTCAGAATGTATTCTTTCCAAACAACATTTTAGCATAATTACATGAAGACATGATTCCAAAACTCACTGGCATCTCTAAAGTTAACTATTTAACAGGTTTTTATCTGTTTTGTTTAATCAGTACAAATGGGGTCATGTGACAGACTAATTAGTGAAAACACTATCTGTGTGGGATTTGGGATTGTTCATGGATGATCCACAAACAAAGGCGCATGCTACCCCTTCCATAACCAAAGCATGGCAACATTTTATCATATACTTCACTCCCTTTACCTTTAAGTTCAGAAAGAAACAAACTTTCTTACTGCAAACCATCATAAATAACATAAGCAGCCTCTCCCAATACCTTAGCAATACTGAAAGAAGCACAGCAGGCAGAAGTGGCTACTTTTCACATGTTTTGTTATTATTGTTATTCAAATGGTACTGAAACTGTGAAAAGCAAACCGTAAAGTGAGACCGTTCTTCTACTTTGAAGGCAAACCTTCTCTATTTCAAGTTTGCAGTCGCACTCTTTCAAGATTTACTACCGCTCTGAGAGTGAATGGCAAGTGTTTGCAGACAAGTCTTCCACACAAACTACGCGCAACTGCAGCAATCTATTGGTGAACAAAGCAATCAAAGAGGTCTTTGGCGCTAAACCCTCTTTGTGACCAATTTCACCGAGCTACCGCCAGCAACCAGTCAGAGAATCTATAGTTTTCCTTCACGACTGGAGGTTGCCACCTGGTCTCTAGGCTTCCGTGACTAAGGCCTTAGCTGGATGCTAAGAAAATAATAAAATTCAATCAATCTGTGTATTTTACTTTTTCCATTTTGGTATTGGCTTAAACACACAAGATATTTAGTGAGTTTTAAAGGTGCTGGTTGCCAGATATCAGCTACACGAGACTGCTTGCTTGTAAATTAACAAAAGCTGCTAGCTGTACCACACACACATAAAGGTGGAACCAAAAAAACATTCCTCTGAAGCTTTTTGAAACAGTATCTAAAAACAGATTTAGGTAAAGTCTTTTACTTTAACTCATATAAATATGAGGTAAAATATATGCACAAATTCCTGATGAATATTCTCCCCTTATAAATATTTAATAAGTCTATTTCCATGACAGTTATACTCATGAAGTTTTCGATAGGATTGTTTAGAGTGTGTTTAACATGCATATGGCTATGAATGCAGACCTCTCCAGCTCCAGCATTAAGCACGGCGTTGATGAAGGACATGATGGCAGTCTTTAAGTTGACCTCGTCTCTGTAGCGGCCTGTACTTCTGTCCAGCTCATTCAGCAGCGTCTGGAAGATCAGAGCAGACAATAAAGGTAGTCAGCAAATGTGTTTGATCTAAAACACACTTGAAATTAATTGGATAGTAACTTAAATCTATAATTAGTTTAACAGTCAAGGCGACACAAGCAACACAGGGTTGCTGTTCTCAGTTTTCGCCCCCTTCTTTGCCTCTTAAACTGACCCTTGGCACTCTTTAGTATCTTAATCATAATTCAAAGTAACATTAAAAGGCCTCATAAGTTTGAATCACTCAGCTCCTGTGGAGTTAGCTTAGCCGAGGTGGCATGATTTACCGCACACCCCAGGGGATGTATGAGATGTGGTTTGTTGACTCAGTCCTGCTAGTCACTAAAGCACTACACATACCATGGCCTCCATAACTTTAGATGTCCTCACCTGCCTTTAATAACGCCTGTGTGTTGACGTAACCCATGGCCAGCCGTCTGAGGCACAGAAGCACAATTCTCCAACTTATCAAAATGACCGCAGCTTGATTTATTTCAGTATTACCCAGAAATATTTGTCTGCCTTTACCTACAATCTATGTCTGCCCTACATTGCCAGCAAAGGCTCCTCAAGTCTGAATGTGCCACGTGACATGACCCTGCTTTAACCTCAGATTAAAAAAAAAAAAAAAAAAAAAAGAGCTTCCCTTACCTGAAAGCGGGTCCTCTCAGCAGCGTATTTCTGGTAGTGTGCCATGGCTTGAAGCACCTTCTTATGTCCATCTGGCACCAGGCACACTGCCCCAAGAATCTCCAGCACTGCCACTTTGGTCTTGATGTTCTCCGTCCGGAGGCTCTGTGAGATGGTGTTGATGCTCTGCGGGTGGGCCAGGACGTGCGCTCGGCCCTGCGAGTTGTTCATCAGGGCCTTGATGCAGCCGATGACGGAGGTGTGGACGCGGCTCTCCGACGTCTCGTAGTCCATGCTGCGCAGGAAGTTGAGGAGGCAGGTGAGGCCGTCCAGCTCGATGAAGCGCGTGACAAACCTAATGGAGGAAAGTAGGAAAAACAATTGGAGTTGAGCCAGGGTGCCAGTTTATAACCAACATACACTATAACAAAAACTAATCCATAATTAAACAATGAAATTCTTACTTGTATTCTTTTCTTGTATTGTTTGTAGGTAAACTCTTATTATCTCCAATTTGAGGTAAAATGGAACATGATGTATCATGAGGGGGGTTCCCCATGATACACTCAGCATTTCTCCTCCAGTCTCCTCTTTTAACTCCTAATCTATGTCATTAAATTTGGTTATTGCTCTCCTGTAATTTGTGTTTTGCCCTGTTGGATAACTGTGGTCTCCCTTCTTTTCTGTGTTAGTTTTCACCACAACCCCTCAAGTGCAGCTCATAGGGTATTATCTAATCATTGAGGTTTTCTCTTTCATACTGTAGGTATTAAAACCATACAATATTAAGCTCCTTCAGAGGACTGTTGTGGTGAACTGGCACTATCTAAATATAATGACAGTGTGCTCGCTTCAGTCTTTTTGGACCCTCTCTACCTTAGCGTGCCAACATGCCCACATCTTTCAAACTTCACTTCTTTATTTATCTCTTCTGAAAAAGAAAAAAAAAATCCTCAAATTTCACACTCTCCTGCTGACTGTACTCAGCAGCTGAACTAATTAGAGAGCAGTGAGTTATTAACCTTCTTGGACGAGAAGCAGACTGGCTGAGTGGCAGGCAGGACATGTAAACAGCGAGGGATGTCACATCCAGTGAGCACAGCGGGGGCTGGATTGTAAATGACCTTCCCACTTACTAAGATTCCTGCTAGGCCTCATAAATTGCTTCAAACAAACAAGGGCTTGTAAGGAGGAGAGAAATAGAAGAGGAAGAGGAAAGAAGGATGGACTTAGAAAGAGAAAGGGACAGAGAGGGAAGAGGGAGAGGGTCTGACAAAAGGGCGGTGAGAGCTGAGATTTATTACTATTCATTGTACCAAATACATTGTTTTGACGCTGATAGAAATATGCAGACCATTCCCCTCCTGCTGCTGTCTTGGCTCAAACAAATGTGAAAAGATATAATGCAGAAAAATCTATTATCCTTTATGTCAAGGCCGGGGTTCTTCTTCTGCTCCCACATGATTAATCCCAGATTTCCAACAGATGCACTCACACACAAACTCAACCTGGCACGTCCAACAAATCTCTTAAAGAGATATCATCCTCTGATCTCCAGCAGTGTCTGGATGAGATCAAGAGGATCACACTGTGCATGCATATAGTCAACTCTTCTTGACAATGCAGTGAGAGTGCACACGCAACCTTTCAGCAGGTCTTCCTGTCTGAGCAAAGATGCTGCAGTCTTTGCTCAGCACCAAGGTGATGAAAAACAAATGCAGCATATGAGATATGAATTGATTCAGATGTAGCAAAGACAAAGGAAGTAGAGGAGGCAGAACTGAGCCAATTGTTTAAGTTCTACATTTTATATCAGTGACAAGCCTTTGGCCGGCCACGCGCCTGTCTGCGCTTCGAGGGGCCACCTCAGAAAGTGCTTTCACAGCGGAAGAGAAATTAAGCTGAACAGTGCCGTGATTAATGTATGGAAAACAGAGGGTGAGAGATGTTGTTCTTGGAGTTTGGGTTCAAAAGAGTGGACGAGATTCAAGGTTTCGCTCACTGCCTGCTTCGCTTCACTCCCCAGAATGCACTAACATACCCTTTGCAAAATAACCCAATGCCCGTGCGGCTGCTTAAACAGAAGAAATAAAAGGAGAAATGCATGTAAAAATATACACGCATGTCTCTTTAAAACATTCAACAGTGACTAATCCTCTGGACCGTTACTAAACCTAGTAAGCTGACATTCAACAATTCTCTCCTCCTACTCCTCACTTTATTTTCTCTCCAGTGAACACTTGAATCAATGGATCCCATCTCCTCTGACTTTGTAGTCCCCTCTTGTCTTCTCCTCTCCACTGACATTCACGCTCAGCCGACTGGTGTGCACGGGTTTCTCTTCTCCCCCTTTTGCTCTTGGAACAACCGCTGCATACTTTAAAACCCACAGAGAAAGCTCAACAACTGCATACTACAGTATATGAGCACAGGCAGAGCTGCTGAACAATACTGAGGCTGAGCCAAATGCACACAGACACAGACAGACAGACAGACAGACAGACAGACAGACAGACAGACAGACAGACAGACAGACAGACAGACAGACACACACACATCTTCACACAGATGAAAGAAAAGCAAGAAATAAAACTTGGTCAAAGGTAAAGCTGCAGATTAAAATTTGAATAAAGCCTTGAGATATTTATTTTATCTTACATTATTAAATGCTTTTCAGAGCTGCCATCTTTAAAACAACATTGTGATTTGTTTCTCTGTTGATCTAAAAAGCGTAAAACCCCTCAGCCAGAGGCAGAGGACGGTGTGGAAAGTTAATCCAGATGCTCAAATTTAAATTCAGAACTTCAGTCCAACCAAACGGATTTTTGGAGGTTTTAGCTACAAGACAGTCTGCCTTTTCGAACTATGGATGACCCCCGTGTGGCAGACAGTTGGCCGACAGTTTGCTCCAACCTCAAAGCCTAACCGCACAAACTTATCAAAAGGCCAATGCTTCCACACACAAACTCAAGTGATCATGTGCCTTCTCTGCCCCTCTTCCACCCTTCATTTAATCACGCACACACACTCACCATCTCCTTCAAAACACCCCCTCACCTATATCCAGACACATTTACACATGTTGTGTTCTACTATAAAAGGTCTCCAAAGTGAATGAGAGCCCGGGAGGTTCTCCAGAGGCGCTGATTAAAGTGAGCTGACTGGGGTGTCTGCCGGGCTTGGAGGAAAAGTCATACGATATAAACACAACTCTCTTATTTTACTTGATGTGAGGTCCATCATGTAACTGTGGTAAGCATAAAACTGGCACATGCACAAACGTAGAGGCTGCAACACAAATCCTATCCAAGGTGCACATCTGTGATATGTACATATACAGTATATCATGCCAGAATGATTCGCTGGCAAATCCAGAGCACGGTGCATGCATGTTTATCTGCGTGCCACTTTTTCCACACTCTGAACTTTTGCATTCTGCTGCATTAATGTGTAGAAATGTTCAAACTGTCTTTAACCTGAAGCTTCCCCATACAAAGTCAGTATGATGTCCCTGATGTAATTGTTCAGAAATTTTTACAGTGCATGAGCGCGCATGGGTATCATGTGCCCCCACGTCCTGCTCACTCCACCAGGGCACCACAGTGGGGCTAAATGAAACAGGAGTATTTCCAGTAGTGAAAATGCACCCATCTCCTCCTTTGTGACACATGTAAGAAAGGGCAACTGTCAATTTGAGTGTCCTGACATTTAGTTCATATACAGGCAATGACTTAAGTTTCAGATGGGCCAAGTGTTAATGACAGCTCCAGAAAAAGAAAAAATATTCTTGTTTCTTATTAAATCCTGCTACTCACATTACCCACAATTCCACGCAAATGAAGTTTATTTCTGGTGTTTTTTTGAAGAAAGAAAAAAAACAGTACAAATCGTGTGACCCGACCAGAGGAGTGCTCTATAAAAGGTCAGATAACATCACTTCTTCTACGTCACCCAGAGACTTGAAGCCTTTGTACCCCAACAAATGCTGACTCAAGCATCACGTGGGGCAATTTAATGGACTAGATTCAGTATTGCCCAGAGGACAGAAAGGCTTCATAAAATACTTACAAATAGGTTTTTTATAAGTACAACTGGTTTCTCTTTAACACACATTAGCTCTGTATTTGCAGGACAACAGAGTGTAAGAGAGGATAGAATTTATCTGAATTTCAGCACCACACCTCATATACTTCCCTTCTAGTTCTCTGACTATATACGCCTTCCCCTGCCCTTGTTCATACATGGGGATCTGCCCAACCAAAGAGCCATCGCCAGTCCTCACTGAGGCCTTGCCCACACTGCAGCCTCAGATCCATGCTTATTCCATCTGCCATCCTCTTACAAAAAATGCTGTCAAATCTAAGGAGGATGTGGTCCCTGCTACTGGAAGAAATATTGCTTCTTCTTTTTTAAGTAAAATAATCAAAAATCACTCACCAAAACTAGATTACAGACTTCTCGCACGGTTTGTTGGTACAATTACCTGCACAGCAAGCCATATCATTTTTTTTTAATTGCATTAAAAAAATAATTAAGCTTAAATGCACCAACAGCACAAACATGCTCAGCTTTGGCGTTTCCATGTTGACTTTAACCTCTGAGGTTCCCATTTAGGATTTTAATTAAAGAGTAGCGCATAACCCTTGTGCTCCACACCACCTTTTTCCACTCTCATCTGTTTAAACCTGTCTGCATCACCCACCTGGCCATCATTCATTTCTTTCCATTTCCCGTTGAACTGCTAAGTACCAAAGGGAGAGAAATCAGCACTCTAATAGAAGCAAACACTCTATCCGAGACTCTTTGAATGTGTGAGACTCTACTCCCCCACTAATGTATTTGGTAATATGTGAAAACAGATATAAAGTTCACTCTCTGTTGAGCGGAACCTTTGAGAGATCTGTCGGCGAAATGTTTTGAAGGATAATATTTGCATGCGATGGTAGTGAAACATCCAAAGAGCTGTTGACACAGGAGCAGGGTGAAAGGCCTGCAGTCGACTCGAGTAAATATTCTTGCTGGAACGGATTTGCAGAAACAATGTCCACATGCCGCCTTGGGAAGCACTGCGATGCTCTGCTGACATAAGACTGGGAGCGCAGTGCATTATGGGCCAGAATGGCCTCAGCGACCTCCAGGATAGCCGTTTCCTGTCCTCGTGCAGCTATTTCGCAACGGAAATGACATTGATGGAGGAGCGTCACGTCTTAGATGCACAGAGCACGCTCATCACCATGAACATAAACATCAGTGCAGATGTGCAGATGACTCAACAAATCAACAGTGATTATGTAAGTATACTTAACGGCATCGTTAAAATACCACCAAGTAAACATTCAAATATTTGGAGGCTAACTTGAAATGTACACCAGACTGTGTATATTTCATTTGACTACATAGCTGCAGCAGTTTGTGTTTGCCTATCAGCTCTCACATGCCCACTTGAGTTGAGATTCAGCTTTACGTGAGTGAATACACAACCACAGCGTGATGCTTCAAGCTCCATTTGACAGCTGGTAAACAAAGCTATAAGTGCTGGCAGGGAAGCATGATAAGCTGCTAACTCGAGGGGCAGAAATCATTTTCAAAATGCCTCCTTTTTTTTTTATGGCTGCTTAGAAATAAATCACATTTATATTTGAATGAAGACATGTGGGCCATTAAATTAGTTTCCAATCATCAAAAAAAAAGGTTTCTGGTAAATGGCAAATTAAGTGCAGCATCACTCACAGCAAGAATATGCTGCCTGCTGTCTTCTTTTACAGGGAGGTACCAATACAGTCCAGTTGTTTCTCTTATTGTGGGGTTTCATTCTTGCTGCACCAAACTATCAATTTCAGTTTAACAAACAACATTTGGCATTTTAAGGTGAGTCTCTACAGACAAAAGCATTTTAGACTTTGGGATCTTTTTCTTCCACAAAGTCCAAATTCCACATTTAGGGATTTATTTAACTGCATGTTGTCCATCAGACATTAAATTGGCATTTAATGAGATTTAATACTATTCCAAAAAAACTTGCGACAGAAAAAAATAGTCTAAATGTAAGTCAATTAGGGAAGTCTGATGCCACTAACTGTTGTTTGCTTTCAAAGTAAAAGCAGCCTTTTGACCTTCTCATTTTGACCTCAGGACTTCCAGGTCATACTCAGCATACTCCTGTATACTATACCTGCCACCTGGTCATGGCGTTCCTTGTATGCCCTGCCTGCTAGCATCTTGCACCCTGCTGTTATGTGCTGGATTGTCTCAGGGGCATCTCTGCCTTGTGTGGTAGAGCCCAGCCTCAATCAATCTTGGGTTTAGAGATTGTTCCTGTGCTGCCATGATTAGTGCCTCTGTGCTGTCTTCCAGCCCTTTTGCTGTTTCATCTAGGATAGTGATTCTGACACTCACTAGTCCTCGGCCTGCTTCCTTCCGCTTAGTGTACAGTCTCAGGGTGCAACCCTCCATGCATGGTAAGGAGCTTCCTTGTCTTGATGTCAGTGGCTTCTATCTCCTCCTTCAGCCAGCTTATTATCCAGTATGGTCTTCTTGATGATCTGGCTGAGGGGATTCAGGCCTATGCAGAACAGCAGTGGGAACAGAGCATCTCCTTGGTAAATCCTGCACTTGATGTTGACTTGTGCAATTGGCTTGAAGTTGGCCTCTAGTGTTGTTCTCCACATTCCCATTGAGTTCTTGATGAAGGCTCTGATGGTCCTGTTGATCTTGTACAGTTTTAAGCATTCCAGAATCCATGTACGAGGCATCGAGTCATCGAGAGCTTTCCTGTGCAGCAGGATAGTGTAGCAGTAACATTACCGTCTTTGGAACAATAGGTCGGGGTATCTGCATGCATCCAGTAAGGGTCCCCAGGCTAGAGCCCCCATTTTACCCAAGTCTACCTCAGAATATCAGCGAGATATTATGACCAGTAGTATGAAATTGGTGTCTGTGGCAGCTTTCTTCAAAAAATAAAACAAAAAAACAATTCCTCCTCCTGTAGCTACACAACATGTTGATCAATCAGTTTAGTACTAATCACTATTACTGATCAAATTTTCCATCTATCAAACAAGACAGCAAATCAGTTTGAAATCTTACAGGAAGAAATAAACAAGAGGGAGCAGTCAGAATGAGCAAGCATCTACATCAACTTCTTAGCCAGGTAACAAACTCTTTTCACTGCACTCTGTGATATAAAACATATTTTTATGTAAAATCTGCAGGCAAGGGACCAAATATTTTTGGCACAAGAAGCTTTCTGGTTTGAATTTTCTTGCAGAAAATCAGTTTGCATGAAGAGCAAAAAAGGGATGGCATTTGCTGAAATGCGTTGGATAAACAACAGCTATTGTGTGATGATGAGTTAACTGATCACTGACATTTTCAAATGATCTGCTTTGCTAAACAATGACTGGTGGAAATAACAGAATTATTGCATATCTGCAGGCAGCACCAGAATCCCCTAAAATTGTCTGGTGCTCCCAGAAGCTTGAGTCAGACTAGCTGATGCATTCCCAGATTGTGAAATCAGATTACGGTTGCGGTTCGGCTGAGTTCTTTATTAAAACGACAACAGTTTGTTTTGTTGCTCTCAAATGCTGAAACCTGTAGTATTAAATTTGGCTGTAGTAACAGAAACTACAGCCAACTCAACCAGGATCAAAAAGATCCCTCCAGATTGCTACTTCACGAGGATACAATGATGTTGGGAAGAAAGAACGTGCAAGTCTTAAAATAACTTTGCAGTCTGTGTTCACACACACAAACGAGCACATGATTAAAACATGTCACCAGCAAAACAGCTTGTTAGTGAAAGTGGTTGGCCTGCTGCTGGTTTTGCTCCTTTTGTGTGCTCTGCCCAGCACTCTGCATGTCTACCATGTGTTTGGGTCCCGTGGCCCTGCAGAACACGCTGAGTAGAAACAAGGGCACCTCTTCACAACCAGGCCCAGCTGCCTCTCCAAAGTGAAGGAGGGAGGAAGCGAGGCTGTTTAAGGCAGGCATCCAAAGGGAGGCATGAATCAAAGCTGGACATGGACAGACACCACAACGTCTTATAAGATGAGGCCGTAAAAACCGTAAAAACGACACGTAAAGCAGGTGAGGCGCTTTACTTTATGTGTCCCAGACAGCAAAGCACAAAGCCATCTTTTTGCTTTAACTGCCCATTCATCACAAAGGCGACATTTGGCTGGACATTTCCCTGAGCACCCATATTCTGTGCCACACACCTGCTACCCGCATCGCTGTTACAGTACTTTAAAACATCTGTGTGTTAATGAGCAATAACTCACTCTGTGAACAGCATGGGTGCAGGTGGACTTCTGATTAGTGTTGACAAAGTCACCTTTGATGAGGTAAATTAAGTGAATGTAACATTATGAGGAAATGAATGAGACAAAGAGACTAAAGAAAAAAAAAACCCTTAAACTATAAATAAAGTACAACAAAAGTGAGAGAATATGAAACTGTACCAGGGTACAGGGCAGCCAATCGTTGAATATTTTTGTTTTAAGTAGACATTTCATTTGGAAAAATAAATCCACCAGCTATGTAATATACTGTGTGGCAAAGTCAAAACAGCTGCCCAGCATAGTGTGCAATCAGAGAAAGGGAGAGAGAGCAAACAGTGAATCATACCATAATTGTACCGTAATCATGAGGACTGATATCAGCTGAGCAAATTAAACAGTGTTAAGTCATAACATTTACCTGGTTCTCTTCTTTCTACTTTGTTGTTCTAAGTCTTTCAAGCTGTTTTATACGTGTAAAAAAAAGAAAAGAAAAAAAGTAACACCAGGATAATTACATCCATTAGCTAGTTGTAGCTTGTTTCTAATAACCACTGTAAAAATAGAAAAAAATTCCCCAGTGCTCAGGCTCAGCAGGGGGTCAGTTTAAGCCTGGAATAACTCAACACCAACACTGTGGTAATGATGGCAGAGAGCTCACAACCCAACTTGCCCTTCAGGGACTGATTTATTCTCCAAGCTCCAAATACTTTGGGTTTTGGCCTTTAGAAAAACTACAGTCTTACTACTGCACTGCCTAAATATACACTGAATAAGCCTTATGAACAGGCTCATGATAAAAGCTTCTGTGTTTCATGTTGTAGAAAAGATTATTATTTCTTTTCATCCATCCATCTATTTTCTTTTTATCCAGTTTAGGGTTGCAGCTCCTGTTTCTTATCATTCACATCATAATTCAGTCAAAGCATCCATGTGTAGATATGCAGATCTTTCAAAAGGGATGTTTATGCTCAAATAAATTTAAGTTTACAAGTGTTTATATCCCTCTTTCCTCATCCCTCATCCCTCCTCATGGGAGGAAGCTGGAGTACCTGGAGAGAACCCACACAGACACAGGGAACTGCCTCATTTAACCTTATAAAATTTCTTGCATAATTACCCCTAGGCACGAAAATGGCAGATTCACAAATGTGCAAAAACTGTCACCTCAAACTCCTGCACTGAAAGTGCTCCTGCTTCCCCGAAGATACCAGTGAAGGAAAACTGTGACATTATGTTCAGATAGGTTGTGTTTAGGTTGCTGCAACAGCACATAATGACAAAGTTTGTGTAGTTCAGCAAGAAGTTGTTCCACTAATTACGACTTTCTTTCCTGACTGAAGCTGCATTCATAGTTCACTGAGCATGCACACATGCACTGTGTAGAATGGGTGAGAGAGCATCAGAACAGGTTTAAGTTGTAAATCAAATTTAATGAGCACATCCAAAGTCTTTGCCTGTCAGCTACATACAACTCAGGGAGTTTGCTACAGGAACTAGGGTGATGTTTTTTTAAAAATTACCTTTAAAAAAATGTATTACTCAGAGCTTAAATATTATAAATCACAATTTATCCAGAACACTCCATTACACTTTTGTATTCATGTCATTTTTTTTAAGAATTCAAAGTTAAAGATGACTCTTGCTTGCAGGGTAGCAGGGTGGTTCTCCTTCACACTTTACTCACGTTTAAACAAGAGCATTAAAAAAAAAAAAAAACTGTTCTGCATGATGCATTACTGTTTTGTCAGAACTGTGTGGTCAGTACGTATGAGTTACATAGATATGACCCAAATGTTCATTCAGCTGCACATTAAACTAAAATACATTATATTGCCAGAAGTATTCACTCACCCATCCAAGTCATTGAATTCAGGTGTTCCAATCACTTCCATGGCCACAGGTGTATAAACCAAGCACCTGGGCATGCAGACTGCTTCTACAAACATTTGTGAAAGAATGGGTCGCTCTCAGGAGCTCAGTGAATTCCCACTTGGCACTGTGAGAGGACGTCACCTGTGCAACAAGTCCAGTTGTGAAATTTCCTCACTACTAAATAGTCAGCTGTTAGTGGTATAACAAAGTGGAAGTGATTGGGAACGACAGCAACTCAGCCATGAAGTGGTAGGCCAAGTAAAATCATGACTACGTGTTAATGAAGATGCACAAAAACTGATACTTTGGGACCGATTCAGGCTTTTCCACCAGCGTATTGTAATGCCTGTTCAGCTGCTATCTGTCCACTTAGATCCACTAATAAGAAAACACCATAAAAATCATGTCTAATATCTAAGCAACTTAAAGCCAGAAGTCCACATCTGTTAAAGCTAAATTGGTCTGACTTGTTTTACAGAGACATGATATCATCAATAACAGTATTTCACTGATATTGGTACTGACAATAGGTCTAAAGCAGAAACTTTTGAATGATTTCCTGTCTTCTGTCTAGACCTCCGAGCGTGCTTCTCACCAGCTTTGTTCTTTGTTGTACTGTTTTGGATCCCCACATGTCTGCATATGGAGCAAACACAACCACACACACTTGGCCTACAAAAACACCCGCGCAACCCAGACGTGACCCAGACATGAGAGCTGCCTGAGTTTTTGTCACTCTGCACATGAGGTCTGTCATTTTATTGCTGTCCTTGAGAAAACTCAACACCCCCACTTTGGTGCAGACCACTGCTTCAGAAGACTGGCACAGGCTGATGGACAGCTCCAAAGGAGGTGCTGACTGGGAGATGAAGGCGGTTTGTGTTGGGAGCTGCCCAATGTCCTTGAATGTTTCTTTGTGGCGACGAGTGAGGCCCGACAGCCACTAATGACCACGGTAAGAGAAGAGAAAGTAAATGTGAAAGTCTGAAAATATCTTTAATTAATCGCTTTTCAGTTTGAAGCAATGAATAGGCTCATTTACCGTGACAAGAGACAGACTTCGCTGCAGTGTGATACATTATTAAATGAGATTACAACGTGTGGTCTAACTGTAACAAGTCAAAATGTAGGGATGGAGAGCAGAGCGCAGCGCTGTCTGCAGCTCGAGAAAAGGTCAGAGAGAAAAGTCCGAGTTAAGATTCACTCACCTCATCGGCTGAGTCCGAAGTGCTGTCTTCAGATCTTCCACCACCTTGTTCCTCATTTCCATTTCCTCCTCATCAAAGGCAAACAAAGTCTGCATCTGCAGATAAAACATAATTTAAAGACAGTTTAGGGGGAAAGCACTGAACTTTTTAAGTGTTTACCAATGACTGTGTGCAGATTTCACTACAGTGTTTCCACAGGTTAAATATTTATGTGGTTCTCCACAAATATATGTTCCCAACTTTTATAAGACTTTTTTTTTATAAGACTTTAGATATTTTAAGACTTTAAGGATCCACAGAAACTTTGTCAGATCTTTTTATTGTTCATCCTGCATTAACATAAGAATATGAATTTTCATTTGGCAGCAATATGAAAGCAACAGCACATTTAAATATGATTGTTTCAATTAGTCCTAACATATGTAATTAGAGACTCATTAGGAGGCCTATGTTTCTGGCACCACAAATCAGACAGATTGTGTTGAAGCTCTACAACATACCCAAATAAGTCATGCGGACAATTAGCTCTAATCAAGCTAAAAATGAATAGCAGTAGTGATAACGCATTTCTGTATCACTTTAAGGATTTTGTCTGTAGCATCAGAGAGCAGTCATGCTCTCAGATAGTCAGTGCCACGGGGCTTCTGCTTAGCCTCTCCAGGCTTTTTCCATGGCAGCTCACTGCCAAGCACTGAGATCCAAACAGCACATGCTTCAGCTAGTCACAGTGCTGCCCATTCATTTCCCTGAAAAGATATTTGTTTGTGATCTCTTTCAAACCTTAAAGGGAGAGTTCCCCTACAAAATCAAATGTTTTCCTCTGGCCTGTAGTGTTATTTATCCATTTAGACTTTTTAGAGTGAGCTGGCCAGTTTGGGGGATATCTGGTTTAGACATGGTTGCCTTCTCTTGAATATAACCGAACTACATGAGACTTGCCGTGTGGTCATCAACGTGCCAAAAACAACCCCAAATCTCAGAGGCAAGTCTCTTTCCAGAAATTATGAAAGCCGTTTCAATTGTGAACTGTTTTTTTTTTTTTTTTTTTTTTTATGTACTGTCCTACTACTACTAGTAGAAATGTGCAGCTAAGGTCATCCAAAGGGGGCAGTAGAGCAGGTCATCCTGGTTCAATCCCCAGCTTCTCCAGTTTGCATGTCAAACCATTCCCGGGCAAGTGCTGAACCTCAAATTTCCCCAGTGTGTGCATGTGTGTGAAAGCACTTAAAGGGACAGAATACAGTCATGTTTGACCATGTGGGTGAGTATGGCTTCTAGTAAGAAAGCTTTGAGTGCTCAGTTAAAGCAGAAAAACATTATTAGTACCACTCCAGTCCATGGGTAGTTGCTTCCTTCTGCACTGTGATACAGTTGGCAGTACAAAAAAAAAGGTTTGTGGACCTTGGAAAGATACATTGCTGTTTGGTTTAACTAATGTAGAATTTTCTTGTTGTTGCTTTGAGGACCCATAGAAAATGGCATTTAGTTAATTCAATCTCCCACACTGAGCAACTTATACCAAGACAATATAAGGTAAATAACACTCTAGGCCAGAGGGAGAACATGTCAATTTGATTTGGGGTGAACTGTCCATTTAAAAACTGCCCCCAGGTTGGTGAAAATATTTTGTAGACTGACAAGTAGCTACCACCTAAGTCCTGACCCTGTGTTTGATTTTCCAACAAGAGCTCAGATCTGTCCACTGTGTGTGAGTGTTTAATCTAGAAACAGCTCAGTCAAAACATCCATCATGTCGACTTAGCCTCAAGCGCAGATGGTTCAGGAGGCCTGTGCCAAATGCTCTGGCTCCTGTTGCGCTAAATGAGCGTGTTCATAGTCAATGGAAGTTGGACACAACAAGTGTTGGGCTGAGTGAATGATTGGGTCGTGCTGTGAGCCAGTTCACCGTGTCAGTGCGTCTAGCCAAATGGCTCCTTCCTACATCTGCTATTAGTAAGCTCACCCGTACCTGTGGCCAACACGCACATAAGGATACCATTAGAGTCAGTTGGTAAACCAGAAGACGGTACTTCCCTAAATCCTTATTATGGGAAGTGACACCCCCCCCAGCCAGACCTATGCCTTTAAGCTAGTCATAAGAGCATCATTAACAGAGATGAGTGCTACTAATCGAAGTCTTAATGTGGACCATGTGGATCTCTGACGCATCAAGTAAGAAAAAAAAGAATTAGAGTTTAACCTAAATTGAAACAAACTACATTTTGTCAACTAAAACTAAAACCAAAACATCAAGTGAAATCCAGCTGCCACCCTTTTGTTCCAGTCTTACACTGTTAGCAGATATTTGGAAAGCTTTTGTCAGGTTTTACAGGGGCTATAAAAAAGGAAAAGAAAATACACAGCAAATTACTAAAATTTTATATTTTCTGTCAATTTACAATAGCCTGTATTTAAAAGATGGCTAAAGCTACAGTGAAGCTACCCATTGGTTTGGTAATTCCTGTTTTTGAAGCCTCGAGCTGATGATTTTTCTATTAACTTATCATTATCTTAGCTTCTTGACACCAAATGTCACGATTGTGACTACAAACAACACTGCACGCTCATATGGGCTCACCCTAAATCATATCTCATCTTATCATTTTTGATGCAAATGGGACCATAATTTACAAAATAAACATATTCAGACTTGGAACTAGCGAGTACAGCCATAAACTCATCACGAAAATATTTATTGAGGTCACAGAGGACAGGAGCGGTAGGGTCATTTTTCTCATACTTCTTTGAAATCAGGCTTGATTTCACAACTAGAGTGGCAACTACAGTTGCAATATAATTAAAGCATCTCAAAAAGTTTCACCTAAGCAACCTGCTACAAAATAAATCCCAATTCATGTCAAAGATGGCAGATTTTTAAGCCTATTTTGAGATTTTTAGCTGAGTGAGTCTCCTCATCACTGGCAGCAGTATGAGGCCTTCCTGCTCCTTCTCTTTCCTTCCATCTGCAGAAAAACCCATCCAGCTGGGAGCTCCGAAGCTCTGCGCACAACTCGGACACAGCAGGGATACAGAAACTCCTGTCAGAGTCACGAGGGTGTTTGAGTTACCACGCGGTGGCCCACGAACAACCTCAGAGCTCTGACTTGATTTTATGAATGAACATCAAGATGCCGCTCATATAGTAATCTCTCTGGGCGGCAAAGTGAGATCATCCAATAACTCAACTACTGTTTAGGGGCCGTCCCTGGTGAGATCGCCCTGGAGCCAAGACATGAAGTCATGGGCTAGAGTGGAGTGCCTCCAAATTTTAAAACGATGTTGAAGATGCTGTCTGGATTGCCGTGGTGGAGCAAATGCACTGGAAGAGGAAGGGGAGGAAATTGCTCTGAGTGATGGTGAATAACGGAGCTTAAAGCGGGACTGCTTGAGAAAAAAGGAGACTGCTACAACTTATAAAATCGTCTTCATGCAAGTAATGTCAAATGCCAATGATATACTTTCAGCTGACACCGGTGTGGTTAAAAGCAGGTTACTCCCTGATATTATTCCAGTTATTTCTACTGACACATTTTTAGAAAAAGTCTGGAACAAGGGAAGCAGCTAGAAGCAAGCAGAAACATTTTTAATAGATGTCAACTTTTTAAAACTTCCTCTACTGTACAGTAGACTTTTTAAAATAACTGTTTTGCAGGAGATGAAGTAAAAAAAGAAAAAGAACATCTGAAACATAACTCTGACAGTGTGTCTGACACCTAATAGCACAGCGGCTCCACTACAGCCCTGGTGGATTTCAAATTCTTGGCAACTCACAAATCAGCACTTTCTCCCTGCTCTACTTAAAATACAGTTTGTGCGAGCGCGTGTGCACGCTGTCGAGCGTCTGAGCCTTCGAGAGACTGAAAAAATTGTTTCTCCAGACCTCTGCGCTCAGCTCAGGTAGCCGTGTGTTGTTCAGAAGCAGCTCTCTCTCGTCTCCAGAGTGGAGGCGGTAAACAAAAACGGCTGCAAAAATGGCAACCGCCGACAGCTGCGCTCGACAAACTGCATGGCAATAAACAGATATGAAATGCAGTTACGTTTCGGCTCTGTGTTTATGGTATGTAACAGTTGAACTGTTTGTCCTACCTGTCTCTGAAAAGACGTTTAAATGCCAACATGCTGGGCAGTTTGGCTAGATGATGAAAACTCAGCATCGTGGATTGCTAATCTCTAAATTTTGCGCTTAATTTCAAGAGATTCTCTTAAAATATCACATTTTAAGATCTCTAAACAATTGCGAGCCAACTTGTCGTTCACAGAAAGACTCGGGGTGAGAGGTTGCTGGCACAAACCAGTAAGTTTCACATAATACAACATCACATAACAGCACTTCTGCCTAAAATGACACAGAGATCACAGGAGAAGTGAAGTCTGTGATGGTATCACACCGTTTTTATTGGCAGACGCAGCGGCTAGAACTAATGAATATTGTCATCCTGGCTTTCCCACTGTATTTCCCACTGACTGAACTGCTGAGCGTCTAAATGGCCTGTTTGTCATCACAGTGTGTGTGAATGCTGGGGTCA
The DNA here is from genome assembly GCF_007364275.1 of Archocentrus centrarchus. Classification (NCBI taxonomy): domain Eukaryota; kingdom Metazoa; phylum Chordata; class Actinopteri; order Cichliformes; family Cichlidae; genus Archocentrus; species Archocentrus centrarchus. The sequence continues at coordinate 22,681,089 of NC_044367.1, read as the reverse complement.
CAGCGAAGGAATGTGCTCATGTGAATATAACAAGCAGTCAGCAGGGAGATGATAAAAAGCTGGCCAAGATGTCTGAGAGAGAACGACTGAGTGAACAGTGACCTCTGCGGGGCCTGCATTAAGTAAAGTTCACTAGCATCAATACTCTTAAAGCATAAAGGAAAACAAATGTCATGTAAAGAGGACCTATTATGTTAGTTTCTAACTCCATACTTTTCATGCACTGTTGGAATCAAGCAGATTTAGCTTCAGAGATCTTAAAAGTAAGAGACTCAAAGAATTCTAAAAGTTTTTCGTCTTTCTTTAAAAATCAGATTTGATTGGTGATTCTGCATGTGCAGTTTTTAGGTCCCGGTAATGATTGAAGTGGATATTAATTTAGGTAACGCTTTAAAATAACGGCCCAGAGTATATCAACGTTTCAGGATGACTCTCGAGTGGAAAGACTCGCTTCTAGAACGACTTTGATCCAGCTTTCTTCTGATAGGCTGATAGGTAGGATAGATTGGTGGGTGCATTCCTGACCATGACACAGCGATCTCTATGACATCATACATATCCAAGAGTAGAACAAAACTGCCTAAAACCAAGTGTTTAGAGCAATTGGAGGTCTGAAGGGATTACTTGTACATACTTGGGCATGTTTAACGTGACCATCCACCACTAGAACAGGGTGTACATATATATGACACAAATAAAGAAAAGCAGAACATGTCTTTTTAAAAAAAAAATAATAATAATAATGGATAATTCATTGAACTTACAGCCGCCATGGAGTTAATGCGGTCGATGTAGTAGTCGGGCCAGCTGGTGGCCAGCTTGTTGGGGTCCTCTTGCTCCTGCGCATGGACACAAAGAAAGTAATTTATGACCAAGTCAAAACAATATGCTTTCTTTTTTTTTTTTTTACATTCTGATCATAATTAGAAATTTCATTACTGTTTATGAAGCAGGCATTAAGCATTTGCTGGTTCTTGCACCTTTTATCACTAAAATTTTGGATGTCAGCCAGTTGGCCTGACTGTGTACAGCTAGGGTTCTCAAAGTGTGGATGGTAGACCAGTGGTGGTGGTTGGAAGTATTTTATGCATATTATTGATACACATCATCATTTTGTGATCTGAAAGCACAAAGAGAGATGAGGCATCTCTCTTCAGTCTCAACTCTTCTTTTCCAGTTATCATACGAGACTGAAGCTTTGTTACTAAATGCAGCTGGTGTTTAGAAATGCAGCAGCCAACTCACTAATGGTAATGACTGTTTATGACAATTACCAACACAAACCACCAATCGCTGAACAGACACATTACAATCACTAATCAAAAGCATTTGATTTGTGCATGTTGGTGCCGCTAAATTAGCACAAAACTTTGAGAACGCCTTGTGTATCGCAACATATTTTACTCGGGGTGCGGAAGTGAACATAATCAGTCAGCTGGCTTTAATGATCAGTTTATTTAGTAGATCCGACATTGGATCATTTAGCCCAAACAGATCATTATCAAGAAACATCAATATCATTTTCTGCAGGCATGTGGTCTCCATCGGTCACACTCATAAAGGAAACATGATTGAAAGGTAATATCTCCACTGATTAATCCTGCCAACTGAACAGCTAAAGCTGGCATCAAAGACAAGAGACGTGGCATCAATTAAGTGAGAAACCGCATTAAAGGACATGCTGGGGTGGATGTGGGTTGCAAAGTGGCTTGCATATTCTCAGCAACTGTGAGCAGGCTAAAGCCATCCTATATGAGATTTGGCATGTGGATGTGTAGAAGGGTATGAGCTCAGGAATAAGTTGATGTGGGCTGGCATTAAAATCAGCTGATCTGCCATGACTGGGGCTAAGGCTGACTTCTTAGCCTGCCTGAAATATTGCCCGGGAAATTTTTGGCTTCTGTCACCCACGTGCCCTTTCCACAGAGGCATCATCAAACAGGTCATCAGACCTTTCTTTTTTGGACCATATGTTTCCTGTTTGTGCTACCTAAGCCTAACATTTAAGCTCCACTACCAGTGAGGTGAAAGTTTTTAAGCTAGCAAAAAAAAAAAAAAAAAAAAAGTTAAATAACAATAATGAAAAAAACCCACTTTATTGTATCTAATAAATATTGGTTCAACATCAGATCTACACAGAATGCTTTGTTTTCACATTTTTTTTTTCCCACTTTTTCAATTTCTACTTTAGCCCCACACTTCAACATCCACATGGAGATTAAATGGATCAGACATGCCAGGCTACAATAATTGGGCCCCAATGTTTCAGATTCTTCACTCAAAAAAGAACCAAAGAGGAATGAAGTGTGCAGCACAATAGTTTTCAAATAGCTCCGCCTGAGATCAATTTGTCCTGACCAAATGGGGGACGCGTGATGCCACGAGCAAACAAGACAAGGAGGAGTACAGAGATCACACTCCTCATTCACATCTGGTCTTGTTTAGCCCAAGCTTAGAGCACTGATGGAGCATTACTGTTGTTCTTGATACTGTGTGTATGCCAACGAGAGGTGGAGAGTTAAAGTATGCCACATTAACTCAAATTTGAACAGTTTAGCACGATAAAAGTCAGAGGTTTTGCCAATATCATTCTTTAACAACTTCATTTACTTCAAGGACAGTCTTGCTGTAGAAAGAGCTCATCAGTTCTCCCTAGGTTCCTTCTTGATATTGGGGGGGATCAATAATTTATACTACCAAATCCCTCCATAATTTAAAATGCTGCTTCAATATTTGCGTGGTGGCCCCATTTCTGTCAATTAAGCCACAAAAACTCTATTCTGGGACCAGTACCAGAAATGAAATCCTCTTATTATCAACAGAAACTAATTGAACTTCAAATGTGGGCATAAAAATGAGCTGCAGAATCAGCACTTTCACTGATTTATGAATCACATATGCTCAAACAGCTATAGTTTGGTCAAAGTGGATTTCAATCCTCATAATAACCATTGTTTCTGATCCCCAACACTCTATGCCAACATGGAATTTAAAACTGGAGTAAAACAAAAACAATAGCAGACGCTGTGCTACTCAGACTGCGTTTCCCCCCGTTCTGCTGACACGCTCGGGATGCGATGCCAGACAGATCCTGACGCTGAGATTAACAACTTAACTGCCTCTTTCTGACCCTCCAGCCGAGTTACAGCCGTTGACACGCCCTCAACAACAGTCCAATGTAACATTTACTTTGGCAGTTTCATGAGCTGAAGTAAAGTACTATAATTTTCGTTGTGTTTTTGGACAAATGAAAAATGATGACAGCACGAGGTTTGTTTCAGCAGTTCCGGTCATATCAGTCCACACACTTCCTGCATTTCTAACCGGTGAAGTGATGGTAAGTTTGTTAATGTGTGCTGCCTGCTTGAGCAAACCAATCTGGGACTTAATCACACTTGATGACTGTTTAAAGCCTTGTGATAAGAAGCCAGACTTCCTAGATTGGTGCTCATTACAATTGAATGGTGCTAACAGCAGGCTCTGGATATGAAAGGAAGGACTGTGTTTGTCTTTATGAATAAACATTTGCATGAATGTGCTTACTGCATTCCACTACCATTCAAAAATCACTTTTAAATGCAAGAAACAATCAAATCTGTTGTTAATGATTAATAGAATCATTTGTCAAGAGGCATTAATGATTTCTAGATGCATATCTAAAAACGCCCATAGGCTTTTAGGAGCGATCCATAAACAATCCAGGGGCATGTTGTCCTTCCTAATGCAAGTTTGTCTAATAAATGACTAAAAAAATAAAAAGCTGGAAACTATTGCAGAGGCAATAAGTTTGGTTAGTTGGGTATCTGGAGCAGCTTTGAGAGTTTAATTATAATCCAGCCCAAAATAACTTTTCTTTAAGCATGACGTTGATTTGTGAAAACTTCCGTATGGAACTGCCGTCATCGAAAAGCCAAACAAACACGATGCAAATCACCTGTTCCAAAACATCCCAAAGGTCTTCTACTGGATAGACATGGTTGGTAACAAAACTCAGGTAGTCTTTAGCATTTAAACAATGCTCAGTGGGTACTAAGGGCCAGAGAACTGCCACTTACTGGATATTTTCTCTTTTTCAGACCATTCTCTGGAAACCCTACAGATGGTTGCGTGGGAAAATCCCAGCAGATCAGCAGTTTCTGAAATGCTCAGACCAGCCGATCTGGCACCAACAACCACAGTTTACGGTCACTTGAATCACCTTCCCTCCCCATTCTAATGCTTGGTTTGACCATGTCTACATGCCTAAAAGGCATGCTGCCATCAGATTGACAGATTAGACATAACAAGCAGTAAAGTGGTCAGTGAGTGTATTGTGAGTGCTTCTTTAATGAGATCAGCAGAACAGTTTTAGTTTTTTGTTTCCTGATATTTAATCAGCTTTTTTATTGTACCAATAAGGACCAGTTTGTGCTGCTCTGTGGAGTGAGTAGTGCATGTCGTTGTAACAAAGTTTGCATATTTTAGTCATTTGAGCACTTGCTCTTGGCACTTGCATTTGAATCATAGGAGTCACCACTGCTGATGATGGGCCTTTACATCTACCTAGCTATTTCATTAAAAAAATCATTTATTAACAATGACGATGTAATATATTAATAATAATTATTCCATTCGGTTAGCGAGAAGGTTCTGCGTTTGAACCAGATGTTCTCCCTGTGCTTGCAGTGGTTTCCTCTACGTACTTTGGTTTCTTCCCAGACAAAAGTCATGCAAGTTTGATGGATTTCTTTCAGAAACATTTCAAAGTGACCCCAAACATTTGAGAATAAGTGCACATCTTTGTATGCATGTGATCTTCTAGTCCTCTACTTGATAAAAACATTCCAGTGGCATACTCTGTTGTAGCAGTTCAAGGTCAACCCCATCATTCTGCTGCAGCAGTTACACATTTACACACTTAGACTAGACATTCCCCCATGTCTGGTGACATTAAATATGATTTACACTCCAGGTTGCGGCATAGGAGGCCAGGAATCCCCAACAGTGTATCAGGTATGTATCTGTAAGCTGCTCCTCTTGTTACAACCATCTGCTGAGGAATATATTGTTTCTCTGAAGGATCTAATACCCAACTAAAGCAAGCATTCAGGAATATTTCTCTGTCTGTTTGGCAGGCTGCACTGTTTGCAGAGGCACCTGCCGAAAGAGTGGATGAAATTACATATTTCAGCCTCCCTGCTGTCATGTAACAAGCTGTCTTTAAGATTTCAACCCTCTTAAAAAGGTTTCACTGACGATGATAATTGAGCTCACAGATTCTAAGAATTATATGCACATATACCTTTCAAGTCATGACTTCACGTACAACAGGGGGTGGAATTCCAAATACTCAATTGGTTACAGTTAAACCCAAAGCACTTTGAAGTGTAATGGCAAGCTTTTACAAATACTCTCAATTTTTAAAGATAAGCGAGATGATGGGAGAAAGGTGCAAAGAAATAACACCATGCTACAAGCTAAGATTCACTGATAACATCACTCAGATTAGCATGTTCTGCCCAACACAGATCTCATAACAGAACATTTACACATTCACATTTTCCAACTATTTTCTCTTGGCTTTTGCAACCAACCTGGCACAGTCACTCATTTAAATGTAGTCCAACTGTTCTGGGTCTGAGATAGGGCCAGAATCTATAGATTGCCTCAGAGAGACATGCTAACATGTTTCCATGAGGTTTCCAGTTTCTCTGGCGATTGGACTGCTTGTCAGGCGCCTCACACTCTGTTCCCATTTGCTCAGAGAGGCCCGAGGGGACCTTGGCTGTAATGTGGGGACTCTCATGAGCCGTCCAAAATCCTGACAGCACCAGCAGGCAGCTCTGTACTGAGTGAAATACCCTTTATTCAAAGACAACTTCATAAACAACAAGGAGCACATTGCAGAAGACTGAATTCAAAAGAAGCATTTTTTTGTTGTTGTTGCAAGAAAACATCAGCAAAAGCATTAATTTGCTTTAGACGGAGCTATCCTGCTGAGCTCAATCGAGTCAAGTGCTCAGTCAGCTAAACTAATCACCACTTAATCAATTAATCATGTCAAATGTATCCATGTATTAGTTGAAACAAGACAAACTTTCAGCCTCAATATGCTGTAAACTTGGATATTTCAACATGGGAGTCTGTAGGGATTGACTCATTACTTCAGCACTGCCAGACGTTGCTGCTGGAAATAAGTGCATGCATTAAATTCTTCACATTGTATCTCCTGTATTGTAAAGTAGAGAACGTAGCTCATGGGGTGCCCAGTAACTATCATGTCCGTAACAGTCATTTAAGTCAGTATTTTCATCTCCAGCTGTCACCACAATATGTTCCCGCCTCTGGAATGAGAGAGGATTGTTCAACATTCCAGCGAACAAGTCTGTCCGATGGAGAATATTTATCCATGGAAGCTGCAAAATAAAGTCTCACCTAGTGAAGCAGGAAATGGACAGGATATTGAATTCTGGAAGATTATGTAACACTTCTACAGGTAGCTAACATTAAAAGTAAGCACATACTCAAGCAGAAATCTTTGCCTAGGGTCAAATTAAGTGATGGGGATGAAGCACATGTGGCTAATAATTGGAGACAGACTGTGCACCTATTTCAGGAGATGGCAATGTGTGGGTTTGCGGCATACCATCCGGTTGGGTGATTTCGGGCAGCCCACAGAAAAGCCTCTTTTAATGGAAATTTAGGACAATAGATCAATGCTACTTTTGTTAGAGTTTTGACCCTGATAAAGGGACATGCTGTGTGATCATGAGCTAAAAACACAGCATGAGTGTGTGTTTGTGTGTCAGTGCAGCGCAATTAATAGGAGTCAGGAGACCCTGTTTGGCTCCCAGTACTGAACGCTTATCAGGAGCTATTAGATATTACATCGTGTTCTCTACCTGGAGGCTGCAGGATGCAAGTCATGCTTGCAAAAACAAGCATGCACACACATCCCGACTACCAGAAAGGAATGCAATACTCCCATTCAGATTTACACATGCCATTTCTGTTTCACTCGTACTGAACACCAAGGATAAATCCTGCTCTCCATCGCTCTCGCACAAACACACAGATAAACTCCCAACACCTCCGGCAGTGGCTGACTGGGTGGCTGAGGTCAGAAGTGCAGATATGGTTGTAAAGCCTGATGATCTCTACACTCAGCCATATTTACACTAAATCCCTTACATCACTGCTGATTAAAGATACTGTTACAGGAGCAGCGTCTAACCAACCAACATTAATGCGAAAGTTGCATTAATCCAGATTTTCGCCCTGAAATCACCTGATTTGAAGTGTTTAAATCCATTAAGAGTTTGGCACTGTCTGCTGTAGAGCCTCTTTCAGCTCTTTGTTTGCACAGCAGGAGCATTTATCCTGAAATCTGTGATAACAAACTGAGTTTATCTTTACATGAATAGGCCTATATTTAGCAACAAACAATGATGTTATTTCACAGGGTCATGTTAAGGCCATCAATTCCAACACTGCTGCTACAAAATCGTGTTTTGGCATCTCAGAATAGCACTAAGTACCACAGCACCCATGAGGCTCACAGTCTATGGGAACTGATTCAGTTTTGGAGCTAGTGGCCATTAGAAGAACTGCAGGCTCACATGCTGCTGCATGGTTGATACCAGACTGAGTTTATGCCATCAGGAGAATTCAAGAATCATCCACAATAGCATGTTTTTCCTCATTGTGATATGTGGCAATAACTTAAATTATCTGACACTCCTGACTTGTATCTGCATGATTACGGGCATTGCCCTGCTGCCGCATGATTGCCTAATTAGATAACTGCATGCTGAAACTGGAGTACAGGAGTTCCTAATAAAGTGATCCATGACTATATCTCTGTGTTATTAGCCTGAGATGTCGGTGCATTTTCTTATCCCACACAGACGATTTCAGTTCTTCAGTTGAAGTTAAAAAAAAAGAAACTCTTCTCCAGACTGTGCCAAAATGGAACTGTCAGAGCAGTTTGCTGTAAATGTGTCGACCGGTTTGTTTTGCAGGTGAACAAAGTTAGTCTGTCGTGCCCTCGGTGGCTGCCTCTAAGTGTTATTTTACCACAACAACTGGATTCGACGCTTGGCTGGAGGAAACAAAGGGAGCACTGTTTGTCTCTGAGAGGAGAGGCTGAGGGGAAATTCTGCTGTCCTCCATTCAAATCACTGTCATGCTGTAATTCTCAGCAACAGTGGGCACCACTGTATGTTGTACTTTTGTCTGAATAACATAGAATGTTTTTCTTCCTATATGGTGGTTCATGTTTGTGTGGTTGTGTGCATGTGAGGGCAGCATTCTCTCCCTCTCACACACACACACACACACACACACACGTCATTATTCTGATATTGCACACCAGTTGTTTTTTCCCTTCATTCTCCATTATGCCGCCTCCCTCCATGAATGAGGGGTTTGTTTGGATTTTCCTCCGGCTTTCCGCTGTTCACCGTTACCCCGGTTTTGCTCTCTGTTTCCTGGCTTGGATACACAGCTGATTTTTTTTTTTTTTTTTTTTTAACCTTAGCTTCACAGAGGAAATGATTTCTGACTAGGAGAGATGGGGGAGGAATGACAAACTAATATATCCTACGTCTGAACCGATGCAATGCAAACCATTTTTGCTCCAATATGTCCAGGCTGCTGCCAAAAATTTGTTTCCACTACCTTACACAACGGTACAGTGAATCCTTATAAATGTCTGTGGCTATTCAGTGAGATATTCAATAACTGATACGAGGATTACTAAACTTTTATGTGGGTTCACATTCTGCCAGCAATTCAAATCTTTCCTTACCATGCAGTGTATTAAAGGGCAAAGCATACTAAAGTTATCATAAAGATGCTATATATTATATATGAACAACAACTGCAATAGGTGTACTTAATATCAATGAAAATTGTCTTTCACTTTCATAGATATATCAGTATGTAGTTATTCCACTGGAAAAGTTATGCTTCATCAATACAGATCAAGAGTCCGGGCTCCAGGGAGGCCAATAAATGAGTGATGGTCCTCCATTGTGTGTTTTGCTATTCACTGTTGTACCTCTCTCCTGACCTCCTCTGTACATATTGACAGTGATTTGAACCAAAAATGTGAAATTTGGATTCATCACTCCATAAGACCTGTTGGCACTGAATTTTCGGTCCAGTTCTTGTGTAATCTGGCATAATTCAGCCTTTTCTACCCGTTTCCCTTCCTTAAGAATGGCTTCTTGAGAGACACCCTTCCACTGAGAGCATTTCTGATGAGGCTTCAGTGTAGATGGATCAGCTGAAGGTCCAGATGCATCTCTCAGTTTCCTCAAATTTTTTTTAAGGACACATTAACACCATACTGAGATATGCCAAGTTTTCAGCTAACAGCTCTTTGGGAATCACCTTGTTGGCACAAAAATACTATTTTATGCCTGTTATCTTTGGCATTTTTCACAGACTCAACTAAGAAAATGTGAACAATTGATGTGCTTTTGTAAAAAGGCTGCTAGTAAAAAAGTGCCTAAAGTTACAACTTAAAACTTAAAATGTGTAGACATAACACTGGTTAGTTAGCTGCCTTTTTATGCTTGAATAATTCATAGGTCAGTGTTAGGTGACCTATGATGGGTGTTAAGTTGGGTGTCTGGAGGTCCTCCCTGCAAAAAAAAAAAAAAAGTCCTGTAAATTCTTATTAAATTTTTGTGAAAGCAACAGTCAGGCACCACCACTGGATTCATGCACTGGAATTTCAATTAACAGGACTATCTCATATCCTGTGTGCAAGTTTCAGTAAAATCTGACCAATACTGTAGGAGGAGTATTGATTCTTGTGAAAATGGAAATGTGCCCTTTAAAATGGCAGATGTCACCTTGACCTTGAGCACAGTTTGGATAAAGACCCAGGGGATCAGTGTAATCAGTGTGTGCAAGTTTTACTAAAATCTGAGCAGTAGGAAAAGCAGTGATTCTCATGAACTGTGGATTGATGGACAGAAGGCGAATCCCTGGCATAAGCTCATCGGTCCTTCAGCCAGATGAACTAAGATGAGGAAATTACGTTGATAATGTAGCCAAACCAGGTTTTTGCCCAATTATCACCCTCCAGGAACCAGTGGTATGCCGACATCACAGTTCTTGACCAGGCCTAACCTAGAATAAGACATTATAATGCCATAAATGAACCTAATGATGGCACATATACATGAATATGCCTCTCCCATTTATAGATCTGTTTCGAGTCCGTCGGCCTGCTTAAATAAAGGTTTTAATAATTTAATAATAACATACAAATAGAAAGAGTATATCTTCTTCTGCTGTTAATTTTACTGGAATTTCATTTCATTGTAAACTGTTGTGGTGCACCAGCTTCCATCCTCGCCTTGACATCCCTCTGAACACATCACAATTCCACTACTCTTCTTTTTCCTAGTAACTCAATACAAGCAGAAGCATTTACACATGCAGGTGCACACACACACACACACACACACACACACACACACACACACACACACACACACACACACACACACACACACAAAGTGGTGTGTTTACCATTTTTAAAAAAGGTTGTCAGAGCATATCACATCAGCCCTGCATGCCCAGGAAAGAGGAAGGAGTGGTGTGATCCTGCTTCCAACACCAAATGCTCGGCCAACAAAACAAATCAGCAAAGAAACAGAGAGGGGGGTTTACAACTATTTATTCAATTTGCTATTGAGGGAGGGAGACAGGGCTGAATTCTCCTAAAGCACAATGTAATTTCCTAGTGGATGTTTGACCACAAAGTGAGACCAGAGTTGTTGTGGAGAGACACGCTGAAGGGTATGAAGAAAACGAGGGATGTGTTGGCGAAGGGAGAGGGGTGAAAGAGAGGGCTAACCAGAATTTTCTAGTGCTCTATGGTATGAGGACAATTCCTAAGCAGCATGGGGAAATTGCTTGCTTGAATATGGAGAATTAGGGCCTTATAAAAAATGGACACAATCAACCACAACCTGCAGAAAATCTTGTGTAATATGGAGCTGGCGTAATACGTCCATATGTTTACGTCAATGCAGAAATGAGAAGCTGGAAAGGAGGCAGCCTGTGTGGCTGAGCTGATTGAAAATTGTTAAGAGGCTGCCTTCAATAACATTCACTACTGACAGTTTAGCCCTAAACTGCGGGTTCAGGCAGCTAGTCAACGGAGGGCCAGCCAGAGATCAGAGCTGATGTACGATAAAGAACAGCAGAGGCCAACTCACCTTCTTCTTGCTGCAGTAGATCTGCCATTTCTTCTCATCGGGCAAAGCAAACATGGCCTCCCGGTTCTTGTCCGTCAGATCCAGCTCATCCTGGAACAAAACGGTGGGGGGGAGGGGTTAAACATAGAGCTCATTTTTACACAACTAATCATTCAGTTACATTTGGATTCAATCTGATTTTGGAAACCATTTAAATGCTACATGTAATTGAAAACAGTAAAAAGACTTTTTTTTTCTTCAATTTAATGCTACTGCCATGCTACCAAAAAAAAAAGGGGGGGGGGGGGGGGGGGGCATGTTTCCCACTGTGTTTCATCACATCTTTTAATAATAACACTCCTTGAGTGTTTGGGAGCTGAGGAGACTGCTGGAGTTCTTTAGCCCATGTTTCCACACTATTTGACATATGTTTGGTTTTACAATCATCCAGCTAGGTGACAGGTCTGGACTGCGAGTAGGCCAGTTTAGAACCTGGAGGCTTTTAATACAAAGCCATGCTGTAGGAATATGAGCAGAATACAGTTTGGTATTGTCTTGCTGAAATACACAATGTCTTCACTGAAAAACACGTCACCTGAACGGCAGCTTATGCTGCTCCAAAATTTTCGTATCATTTAGCATTAATGGTGCCTTCACAAATGTCAGTGTGCACTCGTGCTCCTTCCACACCCCAAACCCCGAAAACCTGATACTGACTTTGAATTATGAGCTAATAATGAGGCCCCACGCCTCTTTAGCCCAAAGGATGCAGGACGATTTTAAATAGAATCTAAGATTCTGATTGGTCAGGCCGCAGGACAGTTTTCCACTATAAATCAGTCCATCTCAAATGAGGACAGGACCAGAGAAGGCAGCGGCATTTCTATTTGTTGCATTTTTAATGCTTTCATTCAAATATAGGCTTGAAATGATTTGCAAACTATTGTGCTCTTTGTTTTGTTTTTAACATTTACCACAGCTTCCAACGCTTCTGAAAACAGGCTTGTATTTCATTGTAGCATGTCAGGAATAAATGTGCAGAAAAACAGTGATTAAGAATAAAACAAACATAACAGCCCAGTAGCATTTAAAGGCTGACATAAATAAAATCAGCCCATCCCTCGGGACACATTTCTAGAAGCCCTGTTGTTCCCTTATCCCTATAACAATACAGAGCAAAACATTTAAGCAATGAGTGGAGTTTACACAGCGACATTTAAATCTCCTTCCCACAGAGGAGTGTTTTAATATTCACCCTGCTGCTCTACTTAATTCTTCAGCTAGTACAAGGAGCCTCCTGCACCTTTTGAAATGCATATGAGCCCAGGAAATGAGTCTGCGTGCCAGGAGAGGAAAAGTTTAAAGGAAGGGGAGTCAGATGAAGGAAGGACATAGAAAGGGAGATGCATTGGGGTTAGAGAGCCTGAGGCTATGTGGATCTGGAAACGGGTTGGCACAGAAGAGATGGCGAGAGGCTACATCACCGGGGCTTTGTGCTCCAGCTCAGGCTAATCTCATCATAATAGTTTTGCTACGATGATGTCAGCCAGAAGTGGGCGAGCCTCCTGGGGCCCCCTAGACTGAAGATGACCACCAGTGGTAGAGGTGGGGCCCCGTTAAAGCCAGCCAGCAGATTCACAGGGTTTGTTTTCATCTCTTTTCGGCTGACGGGGTGGGCTGAGGTGGTCCACATTCTAAGAATTGGACACTATGAAGCATGACATCATCTCTCGCCCCGTCCTTTCAGCGGGATAACCAGCATTATTGTGGGTTTTTGGGGAGGGGGAATCTGATGGGTGTGAATTTCAAGAGGCTCTATTACAAACAGAAATCACAAAGAAGCTTTAGAATCTTTAGTTCAATTGTCTTTCATCTCAGCAGCATGATTCACACCCACAGTTCATCATCAAGGGTCTGCAAGGGGAGAGCTCACCCCAAAACCTAATTTCCATATTTCTCCTTGGAACTAAGGCGCCGTTTACATGAGAACGTTTTCAGATGAAAATGGTAACGTTTTGATGCGTGAAAACCATTTTTCGAAACAAACTGTGTATTTTTCTTTAAGTATTTTTCTGGTTTCATTTGCATCTTTATTCATCAAGCAGATGCATAGTCAAGTGTAAAAAGGAGGTTTACATTTTAAGTTAATGTAAAAATGTATTTAAAAATAATACTTTTGAAAGATTAAACAGGAAAGGCAATCTCTTTAATGTAATCTGCCATCATGTGGCACCTAAACATCTAATCTCTGACTCTTTGTCCTTCAATCTTTACAGATTTCAGCTGTGGCTTGGACCACAGTCCTCTCTCCAGACCTTTGGGCTCAGAAACCGAGGCCTAGCAGAAGCCAGCGCGCCCTGGCCTGCCGCCCGCTTGCCGGGTCAAAGCCCTGCTGTCCAAGCTGCTGCTTTTTGGAGGAGCTAATACAGAGAGCTGGTGGGGAAATCAGTGAGAATGAGACCTCTGGATTTAAACCAGATGGCAGCTGAGCCTGTCTCAGTTCATAGCTGATCTCTGTGCTACTTTGTGTTCTCCATATCAACTTCCTGCTGCTCCTCAAGCCTCTCAATTTAAGGTCTTATATGGAGAGGAAAAATGTGCAAGCAGCATATATTTTTGAAGTATTCCACTTAGATATATTTCAGTGATTACATAGGACTTTATGAACAGGATAATGTTAAAGTTCTCTGGTTCAGCCAGTGCTGTTCTGCATCAGAATCGGAAGAAAAAGGGAAAAAAAAAAAAAGAGATGAAGTTGGGGATGAGGACATCAACTGGGTGTAGGAATGTCCACGTCATGCCAGCCAGCGCGGAGGACTTTTCACTTTCCAGTTATGCAATATTCCACTGTTTTCTTCCCCACACCTTCAAAATGTGCTCCGATACCACATCCACATCACATGGCATCTCCTCATGACCAGTACAACACCCTTAAAGCATGCAGTCCCTTTCTCATTATTCCAAAGCAAAACAAAACCACTTTCCACTTCTCTGTGTAAAACCTCCTTATGATGTGCTCCAGTCATCCTACTCCAGCAAGCTCAAGTTGGAAATTCAATAAAAGGAAAGCTAATATTGTTACACCTGGTGTCTGAGAGGGAAAAATACATACCTAAGACCTCCAAAGCCCTTCTTTCATATTTTACCCTGAGCTCCCAACCTAATAATGTGACAAATTTGAGAAATTAAAAAAAAAAAAAAAAAAAGTGCCACAGTTGTAATCTCAGTGTCATGCAGATGGACTGAGCTTTTCTGTCACTCAATTTTCTGTTTCTAAAGGCTGTTGGGCTTCTCAAAATGTGCTGAGATAATACAAAAGATAGTGGAAGTGGCCCGACAGCACTTTAAAGCAAAACCTTAAGTGCTGCACAATGAGAGCGAATACAATAAGAAAACATTAAGGACAAAGTCATGTGTTAAACTGTTGGGTCTTTATTCCTAGATTTCAGGTTACATCAGATACATAGACTGTATACAAAGGATGGACATGACTTCTGTGACGAATTGTGAGCGAGGAAGATTTGACTGTGAAGTCAAGGGACACTGTATACTCAATGGCTAATGAGTATACCCTGATTTCACCTCTTTATACTCTAAAGGGGACCATGGGACAAGATGTATTTAATGAGACTTCCAACTAGCAACTGAGACCATGAACTCATCGAAAAAATGTTTACTGATGCTAGAGATCAATGGAGCTGAATGGAGCTCAATAAATTTATGCAGTCTACTGGAGTCTGTAGATGTTCATACCTGTTTGTTCAGATTACAGAAACTCAGTGAAAAACCCCAAGTTTCACAGCATTGTGCTCAGTCAGAAATGGAAGTTCACAGTCAGGTTCTGCAGTTCATAGAGGACGATGAAAAATGCGCAGTGCAGGTGTACCCATGCTGCAAGAACAGTCCACACATGCTACAGCCTACAGGACCTCATGTGTACCCATTTCCTCAACAGTGGCCATACTGCACTTATCCAGCACCTTAGATTATGAGTGGTGAGTCAATTAGACTGACACTGGAAATAAGTTATGATTCAATTAATGAACTCTGATGGCAGTGACCCTGAAGCTAACAACCAATAGTTCAACATTAGATAGCTCGCTAACCATAGCTAATCAGCT